>NC_057814.1:146467324-146511455 GCF_018294505.1 Triticum aestivum
TGTTTCAGAGTTTCGCAGAAAAGGAATATCAAACGGAGTCCAAACGGAATGAAACCTCCAGAAACGTGATTTTTAGGAAGAATATGATCTAGGAGACTTGGATCCTACGTCAAGAAACAAAAGAGGAGGCCACGAGGTAGGGGGCGCGCCTAACCCCCCCCCCCCCGAGGGCACGCCCTCCACCCTCGTGGGCCCCCTGTTGCTCCACCGACGTACTCCTTCCTCCTATATATACCTACGTACCCCCAAACGATCAGATACGGAGCCAAAAACCTAATTCCACCGCCGCAACCTTCTGTACCCACGAGATCCCATCTTGGGGCCTGTTCCGGAGCTCCGCTGGAGTGGGCATCCATCACGGAGGGCTTCTACATCAACACCATAGCCTCTCCGATGAAGTGTGAGTAGTTTACCTCAGACCTTCGGGTCCATAGTTATTAGCTAGATGGCTTCTTCTCTCTTTTTGGATCTCAATACAATGTTCTCCCCCTCTCTCGTGGAGATCTATTCGATGTAATCTTCTTTTTGCGGTGTGTTTGTTGAGACCGATGAATTGTGGGTTTATGATCAAGTTTATCTATGAACAATATTTGAATCTTCTGAATTCTTTTATGTATGATTGGTTATCTTTGCAAGTCTCTTCGAATTATCAATTTTGTTTGGCCTACTAGATTGATCTTTCTTGCAATGGGAGAAGTGCTTAGCTTTGGGTTCAATCTTGCGGTGTCCTTTCCCACTGACAGTAGGGGCAGCAAGGCACGTATTGTATTGTTGCCATCGAGGATAACAAGATGGTTTTTTTTTATCATATTGCATGAATTTATCCCTCTACATCATGTCATCTGGCTTGAGGCGTTACTCTGTTTTCATGAACTTAATACTCTAGATGCATGCTGGATAGCGGTCGATGAATGGAGTAATAGTAGTAGATGCAGGCAGGAGTCGGTCTACTTGTCTCGGACGTGATGCCTATATACATGATCATACCTAGATATTCTCATAACTATGCTCAATTCTGTCAATTGCTCAACAGTAATTCGTTCACCCACCGTAGAATACTTATGCTCTTGAGAGAAGCCACTAGTGAAACCTATGGCCCCCGGGTCTATCTTCATCATACTAATCTTCCAACACTTAGTTATTTCCTTTGCTTTTTACTTTGCTTTTATTTTACTTTGCATATTTATCAGAAAAATACCAAAAATATTATCCTATCATATCTATCAGATCTCACTCTCGTAAGTGACCGTGAAGGGATTGACAACCCCTTATCGCGTTGGTTGCGACGATTTATTTGTTTTGTGTAGGTGCGAGGGACTCGCGCGTAGCCTCCTACTGGACTGATACCTTGGTTCTCAAAAACTGAGGGAAATACTTATGCTACTTTGCTACATCACCCTTTCCTCTTCAAGGGAAAACCAACGCATTGCTCAAGAGGTAGCAAGAAGGATTTCTGGCGCCGTTGCCGGGGAGGTCCACACAAAAGTCAACATACCAAGTACCCATCACAATCCCTTATCTCCCGCATTACATTATTTGTCATTTGCCTCTCGTTTTCCTCTCCCCCACTTCACCCTTGCCGTTTTATTCGCCCTCTCTTTTTCGTTCGCCTCTTTTTCGCATGCTTCTTGTTTATTCGTGTGTTGGATTGCTTGTTCGCCACGATTGCTCAAGATGACACCAAATTATGTGACTTTACCAATACCAACAATAATGATTTCCTTAGCACTCCAATTGCTCCTCTTACCAATACTGAATCTTGTGAAATCAATGCTGCTTTGTTGAATCTTCTCATGAAAGATCAATTCGCCGGCCTTCCTAGTGAAGATGCCGCTACTCATCTAAATAACTTCGTTGATTTGTGTGATATGCAAAAGAAGAAAGATGTTGATAATTATATTGTTAAATTGAAGCTATTTCCTTTTTCGCTTAGAGATCGTGCTAAAGCTTGGTTTTTTGTCTTTGCCTAAAAATAGTATTGATTCTTGGAATAAGTGCAAAGATGCTTTTTATCTCTAAGTATTTTCCTCCCGCTAAGATCATCTCTCTTAGAAATGATATTATGAATTTTAAGCAACTTGATCATGAACATGTTGCACAAGCTTGGGAGAGGATGAAATTAATGATACGTAATTGCCCTACTCATGGTTTGAATTTGTGGATGATTATACAAAAAATTTATGCCGGATTGAATTTTGCTTCTAGAAATCTTTTAGATTCGGCTGCGGGAGGCACTTTTATGGAAATCACTTTAGGAGAAGCTACTAAACTCCTAGACAATATTATGGTTAATTATTCTCAATGGCACACTGAAAGATCTACTAATAAAAAAGTGCATGCGATAGAAGAGATTAATGTTTTGAGTGGAAAGATGGATGAACTTATGAAATTATTTGCTAGTAAGCGTGTTTCTTCTGATCCTAATGATATGCCTTTGTCTAATTTGATTGAGAATAATAATGAATCTATGGATGTGAATTTTGTTGGTAGGAATAATTTTGGTAACAACGCGTATAGAGGAAACTTTAATCCTAGGCCTTAACCTAGTAATTCCTCTAATAATTATGGTAATTCCTACAACAACTCTTATGGAAATTTTAATAAGATGCTCTCTGAATTTGAGACTAGTGTTAAAGAGTTTATGAATTCGCAAAAGAATTTCAATGCTTTGCTTGAAGAGAAATTGCTTAAAGTTGATCAATTGGCTAGGAACGTTGATAGAATTTCTCTTGATGTTGATTCTTTAAAGCTTAGATCTATTCCTCCTAAGCATGATATCAATGAGTCTCTCAAAGCCATGAGAATTTCCATTGATGAGTGCAAAGAAAGAACCGCTAGGATGCGTGCTAAGAAAGATTGCTTTATGAAAGCGTGTTCTTCAAATCTCTATGAAAATAAAGATGAAGATCTAAAAGTTATTGATGTGTCCCCTATTAAATCCTTATTTTGCAATATGAATCTTGATAATGATGGTACTGAATATGGTCCACCTTTACCTAGAAGGCGTTCCAAAAATTCGGAGTTTTTAGATCTTGATGCTAAAATTGAAAAAAGTGGGATTGAAGAAATCAAAACCCTAGATGCTAATAAACCCACTATTTTGGATTTCAAGGAATTTAATTATGATAATTGCTCTTTGATAGATTGTATTTCCTTGTTGCAATCCGTGCTAAATTCTCCTCATGCTTATAGTCAAAATAAAGCTTTTACCAAACATATCGTTGATGCTTTAATGCAATCTTATGAAGAAAAGCTTGAGTTGGAAGTTTCTATCCCTACAAAACTTTATGATGAGTGGGAACCAACTATTAAAGTTAAGATTAAAGATCATGAGTTCTATGCTTTATGTGATTTGGGTGCTAGTGTTTCCACTATTCCCAAAACTTTGTGCGATTTGCTAGATTTCCGTGATTTTGATGATTGCTCTCTAAACTTGCACCTTGCGGATTCCACCATTAAGAAACCTATGGGAAGAATTAATGATGTTATTATTGTTGCAAATAGGAATTATGTGCCCGTAGATTTTATCGTTCTTGATATAGATTGCAATCCTTCATGTCCTATTATTCTTGGTAGACCTTTCCTTAGAACGATTGGTGCAATTATTGATATGAAGGAATGGAATATTAGATTCCAATTTCCATTAAAGAAAGGCATGGAACACTTCCCTAGGAAGAAAATAAAATTACCATATGAATCTATCATGAGAGCCACTTATGGATTTCCTACCAAAGATGGCAATACCTACATCTATCCTTGCTTTTATGCCTAGCTAGGGGCGCTAAACGATAGCGCTTGTTGGGAGGCAACCCAATTTTATTTTTAGTTTTTTGCTTTTTTATTCTGTTTATGAATAAATATTTTTTCTAGCCTCTGGTTAGATGTGTTTTTATGTTTTAATTATTGTTTGTGCCAAGTTAAACCTATAGGATCTTCTTGGATGTTAGTTATTTGATCTTGCTGTAATTTCCAGAAACTTTCTGTTCACGAAAATAATTGTTAAAAATCACCATAACGTGATAAAATAGTGATTCCAATTTCTGCTGATCAATAAACAAATTGTCTAGGTCGTCCTATTTTGGCTAATTTTTTGGAGTTCCAGAAGTTTGCGTTAGTTACAGATTACTACAGACTGTTCTGTTTTTGTTTTTCGTGTGTTGTTTGCTTATTTTGATGAATCTATGGCTAGTGAAATAGTTTATAAACCATAGAGAAGTAGGAATATAGTAGGTTTAACACCAATACAAATAAAGAATGAGTTCATTACAGTACCTTGAAGTGGTCTTTTGTTTTCTTTCGCTAACGGAGCTCACGAGATTTTCTGTTAAGTTTTGTGTTGTGAAGTTTTCAAGTTTTGGGTGAAAGATTTTGATGGATTATGGAACAAGGAGTGGCAAGAGCCTAAGCTTGGGGATGCCCATGGCACCCCCAAGATAATCTAAGGACACCATAAAGCCAAAGCTTGGGGATGCCCCGGAAGGCATCCCCTCTTTCGTCTACTTCCATCGGTAACTTTACTTGGAGCTATATTTTTATTCACCACATGATATGTGTTTTGCTTGGAGCGTCTTGTATGATATGAGTCTTTGCTTTTTAGTTTACCACCTTCATCCTTGCTGTACACACCTTTTGAGAGAGCCACACATGATTTGGAATTTGTTACAATAATCTATGTGCTTTGCTTATATCTTTTGAGTTATATAGTTTTGCTCTAGTACTTCACTTATATCTTTTAGAGCACGGTGGTGGATTTGCTTTATAGAAACTATTGATCTCTCATGCTTCACTTATATTATTTTGAGAGTCTTAAATAGCAAGGTAATTTGCTTAAATAATCCTAATATGCTTGGTATTCAAGATTTGTAAAAACTTTCTTATGAGTGTGTTGAATGCTAAGAAAAGTTTGATGCTTGATAATTGTTTTGAGATATAAAGATGGTGATATTAGAGTCATGCTAGTTGAGTAGTTGTGAATTTGATAGATACTTGTGTTAAAGTTTGTGATTCCCGTGGCATGCACGTATGGTGAACCATTACGTGATGAAGTCGGAGCATATGATTGTCTTCCTTATGAGTGGCGGTCGGGGACGAGCGGTGGTCTTTTCCTACCAATCTATCCCCCTAGGAGCATGCGCGTAATACTTTGCTTTGATAACTTGTATATTTTTGCAATAAATATATGATTTCTTTATGATTAATGTTGAGTCCATGGACTATACGCACCCTTCTTCCTTCCACCATTGCTAGCCTCTCTAATACCGCGCACTTTTCGCTGGTATCATACACCCACCATAAAACTTCCTCAAAACAGCCACCATACCTACCTATCATGGCATTTCCATAGCCATTCCGAGATATATTGCCATGCAACTTTCCACCGTTCCGTTTACTATGACACGCTCCATCATTGTCATATTGCTTTGCATGATCATGTAGTTGACATCGTATTTGTGGCAAAGCCACCGTTCATAATTATTTCATACATGTCACTCTTGATTCATTGCATATCCCGGTACATCGCCAGAGGCATTCATATAGAGTCATATTTTGTTCTAAGTATTGAGTTGTAAGAAAATAAAAGTGTGATGATCTTCATTTTTAGAGCATTGTCCCAAGTGAGGAAAAGGATGATGGAGACTATGATTCCCCCACAAGTCGGGATGAGACTCCGGACAAGAAAAAAAAGAAAAGAGGCCTAAAAAGAGAGAAAAGGCCCAAAAATAATGAGAGAAAATGAGAGAAGGGACAATGTTACTATCCTTTTACCACACATGTGCTTCAAAGTAGCACCATGATCTTCATGATAGAGAGTCTCTCATTTTGTCACTTTCATATACTAGTGGGAATTTTTCATTATAGAACTTGGCTTGTATATTCCAATGAAGGGCTTCCTCAAAATGCCCTAGGTCTTCGTGAGCAAGCGAGTTGGATGCACACCCACTTAGTTTCTTTCGTTGAGCTTTCATATACTTATCGCTCTAGTGCATCCGTTGCATGGCAATCCCTACTCACTCACATTGATATCTATTGATGGGCGTCTCCATAGCCCGTTGATACGCCTAGTTGATGTGAGACTATCTTCTCCCTTTTTTGTCTTCTCCACAACCACCATTCTATTCCACATATAGTGCTATGTCCATGGCTCACGCTCATGTATTGCGTGAAGATTGAAAAAATTTGAGAATGTCAAAAGTATGAAACAATTGCTTGGCTTGTCATCGGGGTTGTGCATGATTTAAATACTTTGTGTAGTGAAGATAGAGCATAGCCAGACTATATGATTTTGTAGGGATAACTTTCTTTGGCCATGTTATTTTGAGAAGACATGATTGCTTAGTTAGTATGCTTGAAGTATTATTATTTTTATGACAATATTAAACTTTTGTCTTGAATCTTTCGGATCTGAATATTCATACCACAATTAAGAAGAATTACATTAAAATTATGCCAAGTAGCACTCCGCATAAAAAATTCTGTTTTTATCATTTACCTACTCGAGGACGAGCAGGAATTAAGCTTGGGGATGCTTGATACGTCTCCAACGTATCTATAATTTTTGATTGCTCCATGCTATATTATCTACTATTTTGGACATTATTGGGCTTTATTATTCACTTTTGTATTACTTTTGGGACTAACCTATTAACCGGAGGCCCAGCCCAGAATTGCTGTTTTTTGCCTGTTTCAGAGTTTCACAGAAAAGGAATATCAAACGGAGTCCAAACGGAATGAAACCTTTGGAAACATGATTTTTAGGAAGAATATGATCCAGGAGACTTGGACCCTACGTCAAGAAACAAAAGAGGAGGCCACGAGGTAGGGGGCGCGCCTACCCCCCCAGGGCGCGCCCTCCACCCTCGTGGGCCCCATGTTGCTCCACCGACGTACTCCTTCCTCCTATATATACCTACGTACCCCCAAACGATCAGATACAGAGCCAAAAACCTAATTCCACCGCCGCAACCTTCTGTACCCACGAGATCCCATCTTGGGGCCTGTTCCGGAGCTCCGCCGGAGGGGGCATCCATCACGGAGGGCTTCTACATCAACACCATAGCCTCTCCGATGAAGTGTGAGTAGTTTACCTCAGACCTTCGGGTCCATAGTTAGTAGCTAGATGGCGTCTTCTCTCTTTTTTGGATCTCAATACAATGTTCTCCCCCTCTCGCGTGGAGATCTATTCGATGTAATCTTCTTTTTGCGGTGTGTTTGTTGAGACCGATGAATTATGGGTTTACGATCAAGTTTATCTATGAACAATATATGAATCTTCTGAATTCTTTTATGTATGATTGGTTATCTTTGCAAGTCTCTTCGAATTATCAGTTTGGTTTGGCCTACTAGATTGATCTTTCTTGCAATGGGAGAAGTGCTTAGCTTTGGGTTCAATCTTGCGGTGTCCTTTCCCACTGACAGTAGGGGCAGCAAGGCACGTATTGTATTGTTGCCATCGAGGATAACAAGATGGTTTTTTTTATCATATTGCATGAATTTATCCCTCTACATCATGTCATCTTGCTTGAGGCGTTACTCTGTTTTCATGAACTTAATACTCTAGATGCATGCTGGATAGCGGTCGATGAGTGGAGTAATAGTAGTAGATGCAGGCAGGAGTCGGTCTACTTGTCTCGGACGTGATGCCTATATACATGATCATACCTAGATATTCTCATAACTATGCTCAATTCTGTCAATTGCTCAATAGTAATTCGTTCACCCACCGTAGAATACTTATGCTCTTGAGAGAAGCCACTAGTGAAACCTATGGCCCCCGGGTCTATCTTCATCATACTAATCTTCCAACACTTAGTTATTTCCTTTGCTTTTTACTTTGCTTTTATTTTACTTTGCATCTTTATCAGAAAAATACCAAAAATATTATCCTATCATATCTATCAGATCTCACTCTTAAGTGACCGTGAAGGGATTGACAACCCCTTATCGCGTTGGTTGCGATGATTTATTTGTTTTGTGTAGGTGCGAGGGACTCGCACGTAGCCTCCTACTGGATTGATACCTTGGTTCTCAAAAACTGAGGGAAATACTTACGCTACTTTGCTGCATCACCCTTTCCTCTTCAAGGGAAAACCAATGCAGTGCTCAAGAGGTAGCATTGACATGCGCACAACATCATTTGTCATCGTCATATCTTACTACACTAGCAAAAAGATTATGTAGTACTGACGTATGAACCACTGCACATGCCTAGTAGTAGGAGCACTGTGTATGTTCAAGTGGCTACTGTGTTTCGCACTCCTCCGTCGTAAGAGTGGAAACGCTTGCTGTAATCATTTTTTTCTTCAGAAAAACAGTGGACACGCTCTACCGTGCGGATCCTCCTCCAGCCATGCACTAAATTACTCACTTTCGCCGACGTGTGGGACAGACAGCATCGGGGTCCACCAGCCATGCACTAAATTACTCCGTGGTAGAGTGACGGTAGACTACCCCGATCGAAGCGCCGCGGTAATGCCCAATGAGCCGTCAAATCGCAAAACCATCATTTCAGCAGTAAGTTGGACGAACGGAGCAACCATCATTTCACTATTCTCTCTCAGCTTCCTCTCTACCCAACCCTCGCTTCTCCCTCATATTGTTCCTCATTTCTTCAAGAAAACCTCGACCTGCTTCTGCCATTGTTCTTCTCTCCCAAAGAAGGAAAGGTGAGCGCATCAATGGTGTTGATTCTGGCCAAGGCCCGGTCTTGCAACCCCGAGACTGGTCCTATAACTCCCTCTCTTTTCTTCTTTTGGGTTTGTGATTATGGTTTCTTTTCTTTTATTTCTATTTGACAGTTTCTTGATGGACGCTGGAGCACCGGCCGAAGTGATGTCTATGGTTCTGGCCAAAACCGTCGAGGCTCATGGTACGAAGAAGCGCAAGCACCCCGCCGAGACTACCGCCGACAAGCTCAAAGCCATCGCCCTGTCCAAGCCCCCCTCTCCGGGATCCCTCATTAAGCAAGTCCAGGTAATATCTCTTCTTGACGATCTTTTTCTCAATCTTGATTGTGTTTTTTCATCTAACACGCAGTACTAGTACTAGTAGTACAACTTTCTGGGTGATCTCGCATGTGATTTTTGTGTGCCAATTGACGGTTCTAAATTCCTCTTTTGACCGAAACATGCGAGAGGTTGACATTGATTTCTTATAGATTACTTTCAACTACTCGCTCTGTCCCAAATTTCTTGTCTTAGATTTGTCTAGATACGGATGTAGTCTAGATACGGATGTATCTAATACTAAAATGTGACTTGATACATCCGTATCTAGACAAATCTAAGACAAGAATTTTGGGACGGAGGGAGTACTTTATGAACATCAATGCTACCTTTGAAGAGGGTATATTTGCCTCAGTAACTTGTGTTATGGATATTGCAAGTAATCCCTCTGCTCTCATGCCTTTGAAGACATGTTCTAGTGTCTTTGTTCACTCATTTCTGTGCGTATATGTAGTCATATATGGAGTATAATATCGAAAATCATCTTATATTTCTAAACGGAGGTAGTAATAAAATATGGTTTCTGTTTGAATTAGAACCAGGTTCGCGGTGGAGATGAAGTTCTCAAAGTCATGCTGTGTGAACTGGAAGACCTGAGGATGAGTTCTACTGCTAAACTATCCAGCTGCTGTGTCCTTGTCGCCACGTGTCCTGAACTAGTGTTTTCCTGTAGCATTGTTGTCAGGCGTGTTCTCGAGTTTGTACTTGACCACAACAATTGCCTGGCTGTGCCTTCGATTACGAAGGGTGTGGTTCTTGTAAAGCTTCCCAAAAAATCTCATGCGGCCTGTCTTCATGATCATGTTTATGAGTGGAAAGACCACTCTGTTAGGTTCTCCAAGGTTGACAAGATGGTGATGGTGCATGTAGACATCACTCCCGAAGTCCATGGCCTAGTCAGTTATGCGGGGTTCATCCCGTAGGTCGGTGGCAAGAATAGTCTGCAGAGTTAATTTAGTGCAACTTTGCTTGTCTGTCGAAGTACTATTGTTCAGTACTTGATTTGTGTTTGTGAACTCTGTATTGTTTATTAGTACTGCCGCTTTTGGTGTGTGGTCAGTCCTGAGAATGGTCTATGTTAATGTCTGTCCACTCAATTCAGTCTGTATATTTTGAAGTATCCAGATCATCTTTTTTGTGAGGACGGTTTATCAATTATGGTTACACTCCAATATCTGTATGCATTGCAGGGTTTATCGCACCCACCAGGATTTCCAGTCCCATGGATGTTCGGTCCATACGATTTGTCACGACCTTTGGACTGTCCTGCTTGTGGGAGTAGGCGGGGCCCCTGCATGCCACCCGTAGTTGGACGATCAATCTTCTATTTAGTACTTCAACATAGTGATTTCCTGGTAAGGATTCACTCATGTCACATCAAGTAAATCTTATTGATTTACGGTCTAAATCTTATTGATTTAATGTCATGTTTTCTTTCTTTTCCTGCAATTTTACGATGCAGGTTTTGCCATGTGACATTCATCACAGAATAAACCATTTGGTTTGCTCTACGATGACTATTTTTGCAGGTTTCACTTCGTATGTCGTGTCAGTAATGAAGGCACTATCCATCACTTATATTACTGGAAAAAATTGGATCAGTCTGTTGTCTGAGTACAAGCTGAATCCCTATGATGAACTACAGTTTGGTTTAACAAAAACGCCACAATTAGTCCTTCTCGCGTTAAAAGAAATGAAGAAAAAAACTGGATCACGGTCACGAAGCCTAGTCAAGTTAGAAAGCTGATCATACCAGACCAGACACGATCGCCGCTGTCTCACACATCGGTACCACCTTCAGCAACAGATCGAGCACCGGCAGTTGCTCTAGCACTGACAGCGGCAGCAGCTCAGTCTGATCCAGCGGAGGATTGGGCACCGACCGCGTCAGCGGATCAGGCTGATCTACCGGAGGATCGGGCATCGACACCGGCACCTGCTCCGACACCGGCACCAGCTCTACAAGGAGCACCATCTCTGGCAGCAGCAGCGGCTTCGGCACCTACACCAACACTTGCACTTGCATCTGCTCCGGCCCATGCAGCGGCAACCGAACGAGCAGTTGCACCGGCAACAGACTGGGCTGCAGTTCGCACTTCATATACCAAAGTCCTTACAAAACCAACATGTCCACCTTCTTGGTAAGCATTGGCCGCCCAAGTGTTTCGTTCTTTTTTATTTCCATGTTGTTTCGCATGATTCACTGTGTTGATCTAACTGTTTGGGTATGTCTTCTTGTTTGCAAACAGAGAATTCCTAGAGCAACGAGGGAGTCGTTCAACAATCCGGGCGACAGCGGCCAAGTTTCTCTTACCATGCGCGGCCTTGGTGTGAATGAACCTGCTCAATATACCCTAAGTACAAAGGATGGTCGCTTGATGATTGATGCTAGAGGATGGTCAAGGTTCAAATCTCAATCATATCTTGCGGTAGGGGATGATGTCAAAATCAAACTTTCTCGGCAAGGAGAGCTAGTCCAAATCAACTTTGAAATTCTTCAGTACTACCGAACTGATCTATCCGCCGACAGATTTTGATGTAATACTCTGGCATGGTGAAACAAGTGTCCTGTGTGTATAAGTAGTACGACAGTATCATTGATAGAATTGCAACTCTGATTGTTGGTTAGGAACTGTCGTTTGATTTCATTCCAACAAGTGATGTGCTTTATTCAATTTTGTGTATTCGCCTTGCGACAGCATCTAAAACCAGCGCCATACCGACCGCTTGCAATATCAAAAAGCGCTGAGGTAGAACACATGGACCCCAAACATGCAGGCCCACCGGCCTATGGCCCAAAGTCCAGAATCGTGAGCCTGTCTGAGTGTTTCTCAGCTGAACCCCCATAATGCCCGTGCGTTGCACGTAACATCAAGATGCATTTGTATGAGTATTTTATCTTGTGAGAGAAAAGGATGAATGAGGGAAGGCCTTATTTGCAAATGCGGAGAGGTGTGTGGGTACCTTTTTGCAAAATTGCCATAGTTTCCTTCCTATCCGTCAGATATAAATCGGACGGCCTATATTGCAGGATGACAGGCACACGGTCATCACCAACTCGTCTATACCGTGTTAAAAAAACTCTGTTTTTTATAATTATATATGTTATATATATTCCCCTTGATTTTTCTTATGTATAAAGTTGTGATATAAAAGATCTTCATATTTCTTTATAGAGGGAATATCTCTCTGTCAAAAATATATTTATGTGTAATAACTAGTTACTCCAGTCTTTTTACTTCCTTGCGCTGATATGTGGGGCATCCGGCAATGGGGTCCACATGCCATATGCACCAAATTAGAGTGCACAACTACACGGTAGACACACCCCGGTCGTAGCGCCGCATTAATGCCCAATGAGCCGTCAAATCACAAAACCCCCCACCTTTCCAGCATTAGCAGTAAGCTGGACGGACAAAGCGGCAATATTTCACTCGGCCTGAATCCCTTCTCCCTTGTCTGCTTGTTCAGGGAAAACCCCCGCTCGGTGATTGCATAGGGTTTTCTCATGGAGAACCTGGTACGAATTCTTCATCCATCCCCGATAAATCCAAGTCCCTTGGTCGCGGGTACTCCTAGGATGGCAGCCGCCGCCATTGATGCATTTTTCTTCCTACTGAATCTAGTGTGTTTCATTTGCAGTGCCCAAAGTGCGAGGACCCTACAAGTTTTTGCACCCTCGGCGAGACGCCACACTTGTTCCGTCTCATCCTAACACAGGATTTTAAAATGCGCACAGTATGTTCCTAGAATCCTCTTTTCTATCCGGGAGGGTGGGGTTTTTTGAACATGATGTTGACTAATTTGGAAGTTTGGATTGCTATATTTGGATAAAAGGTACTAGTACCATGGTCAACACTAACGTGAAGGAGGAAAGTATTTCTAGATTTGGATATAGGGAATAAATTGTGTTATCATATTATTTTTCCTGCAGTGCATTCCTTGCTCTGCCAGAACACATGTACTCAAGATGCTCGGCCTTGCCATAACTGAATACACCAGTTTAATGGTAACAGTGAAGACAAGCCATGGATATAAGTTTCGAGTTGGGTTCATGAACCAAGAAGATCGCTGCTTTTTTATGGCCGAACTTGGATAAACTTTCACAAGTGTTACAGGCTGAAAGTTGGCGCACGAATGTTGATGGAAATACCAGAACCTGGTCTCATCTTCACTGCGATCTTCCACCCCGACATCGTTCCAATTGTTCATCCATGTTAGTTTTGTATCTGGTTCTTGCTTGTTGCCTCGATTACTTCTTAATCCACCTATTCTGTCTAACTGATGACAATTTAACTTTAGAAGTAGCAACGAATCTCTCACGAAGATGCTACTTCTAACTAATATTTTCTTATAATTGGTGGCACGTGTAGGTTTTTTCAAAGTTAAGCAGGCTGCTCGTTTGTTATTCTGTAACAACTCGGCTGTTACTGATGGCACTGAAGTTGACTGGGAGGACATCCACAAGTTCCTACACTTTATTGATCGTCTTGAGGTCCTTGTGGGGCATTTCAATGGTGGAAGGCCACGTGGGATATGTGTGCCACTGCTGCACTCGTTGAACAGGTCCAACTGTGTCGAGAAACTTATGGTACGAGCTATTTTCTGTTATATATGTTGTTCATAAACTATTGCTTATACACAGTTTTACAGCTGTGATCTTCTTGAAACAGAAACTGCCCAGTTCTATTGTTCCTATACAGATGCCTGACCATGGTCGGGTCAGACTTGCGCTTGGTCACAACATGATGTTTATGTCGACCTACTTCATTCCCCTTGGAGGTGAAAAGATACTTATTCATGGGTGGTCTCAAATAATGAAGGCCCGTCCATCTTGGAGAATAGTACAGAAGATTATGTTCCTGCTTTCCATGGATCTAAAGCGAATATCCTGTTTATAGACCACATTGCGAGATGAAGCCGCTTCCAGAAGGTTGTGGATGCGCGGGGTGGCGCCTGGGCCTTCTCCTGGGGCTTGGCGGCCTCACCCTTGGTTAACTGTAGGCAAAGTAGCACTGTTCGAGGCGTGCTTTGTACGGTTGAACCTGTATAAGTACTCATACTGCTTTCAGCTATGGTTGTTAAGTGCCCCTGCTGGTTTCAGTTAAGGTTGTTAAGTACTCCTGCTGCTTTTACAGTCTGTCATGATTCTTCAGTCCTGTCTTCCTCCAGCCGCCAAAACCAAACCATCGCCGGCGGGGCCGCCTGCTTCCGCCTCCCACGGCTGGCTGCGCCTCAGCGCACGCATCGCCGCCCCACCGTCTCCTAAATCGTTAACGCCGACGTCCAAGGCCTCGCCGTCGTCCTCCGCGTGCTTTGGTGCGCTCGCCGTGGCGCCGCCCTCTTGCGTTGTCAACATGGTCAACAAACAATAGGAATCGGCAGAAGTACGTGGAGAGGATGACATTAGGGTCCACCATGTCAGCGTATGGAAAAATAAAATGCTTCCTCCTAGTGTTTTCCTGACATCTGGGACCCACGACATTGTGAGCGTATATAGTCAATAGACAAGAGAACAGCACAAGATCGGCTGACACCTGGGACGTAGCAGCTCGAGCAGTATTTTTTTTGTTATTGTTGAGACGGAGCAGGGTTTTAACTAGGCTGTGGCCCGTCTAGCCCAGGTTTATATTTTATGTTCGCCATGTGACCAGCCCAGCTATTTTTTCTTTGTGAAAATGAGCCCAGTTTATTTTTTCTGAAGAATACCCAATCCAGGCCTACTTATTTTTCTACGCCCTGATGGGCTGCAGCTCTTTCAAGACGCCTGCAAATCTTGAAAGTAATATGAAATGGGTTGTAAATATAAAAACAGATGACAAATTGGCAATTAATTTATAATTTCTGATTTTTTTTCACATTTTTAGATTCCTATTTCACTGGGCATTAACCTAATTTAAAAATATCTTCAAAGTACTTTAAATATGGCTCGACATTTCGGTATTAAAAATAGTTTGGAACCCACAGAAATATGCAAAATTGGCCCTGGCCAACCAAAAAAACGAACTGCAATAAATTGCATAAGAAGTCGCAATGAGCTATATATAAATTATTAAAAAAAGAGGGAATGGTCTGACTTATGGGCCTATTAAGTTGACGCGTATGCAAGATTTTTTTAGTTATTATATACGTCAACAAATGATTCTAGCAGACGTAACCGTTGGATGTCAATCCAACGGCCGTCGTGTTTCTTCAATCTCTGATCTTCTTGCTCCAGCCGCCAAATCCAGCGCCGGTGGGACCGCCTGCTCCCGCCTCCCGTGCAGGCCTCACCGCCCCCTACTACTCCCACCGCTGGCCAGGGCATCCCTCTACTCACCCACACCCCCTGTTATTCTGCGGCGACGGCAGCCTCACACCGCAGTGAACCAGTAAACCCTCGTACTCCTCTACGCGTGGGCATCCACTGCCGCGTCTTCCCCGGCTCCGCGTCGTCCCCTTCCTAGGCCTCGCCGTTGTCCACCGCCCTGGTGCTCTCGGCGCGGCATGGTCAACGTGGTCAAGGAACCTCTTCCATCAAATGTGGACTGTACGTGCAGGGGCTGACAGCTGTGTCGACGACGGCAGCAAGGAAGTGCTTCCTTATTATGCGGAAAATAATGATTCCTCACCTGACAGCAGGGACCCACCGGCTGGGCCACCGTATTTCGCAAAAAAAACGTTTCCCCGCTGACTGCGGGGACCCACCGGACGGGCCACCGTATTGCGCGAAAAAAATGTTCCCCCGCTGTCAGCTCGGACCCACCGGAAGTGCCTCCTTATTACGCACAAAAAAATGAATACTCCCTCTGCTGGTTGGGACCCACCTTGGTGGGAGGCTAACTTGTGGGCCTACTAAGATGACGGGGACGGAGTGCTTTGTCAACTTAGTCAATATGCACAATTCTAGCTCCAGTGACCGTACGATGTCCATCCAACGGCCGTAGTGCTTCTTCAACCTCTGGTCTTCTTGCTCCAGCCGCCCAAACCAGCGCCGGTCGTGCCGCATGCTCCTGCCTCCCGTGGCCGGCTGTGCTGCCGCGGAGGCTTCACCACCCCCTACTATTCCCACCGCCTGGCCAGGCCCTGCGGCGACGGCAGCCTCACACCGCAGTCGAACCAGTGAACCCTCGTACTCCTATCCGCGTGGGCTTCCACTTCCGCGTCTTCCCCGGCTCTGCGTCGTCCCCTTCCTAGGCCTCGCCGTCGTCCACCGCCCTGGTGCTCTCGGCGCGGCGTGGTCAACGTGGTCAACGAACGGCTTCCATCGGACGTGGACTGTACGTGGAGAGGCTGACAGTTGGGTCCACGGCCGCAGCAAGGAAGTGACTCCTTATTACATGCAAAATAATTATTCCTCCACCTGACAGCAGGGACCCACCGTATTCCCTCGCGTATTCATGGTGCTTTGCGCAGACTCCCAAGAAGCCCTCGTGCATGAAGTACGGGTCAGCGACACAGATATGAGGTATCTGCTCAACCCCGATGATGTAGTTCATGTGCAAGGCATAAAGGCAGACAAACGTAAAATCTAGCTTCTTCACGTGAAACATGTCGAATATGTAATCGAATCGAAGGAAGAACTTATCCGCGGGGAAGAAGTCGATGTACGACAATTGCCGCGGAACGTTAACCACGTAGAGTGGGTATCATGGATCTTTCGAGGCGATGAGGCCTTTCTCTATCCGCAGCACATCATCATGAAGTCTCCTTAGATCGCCGAATCTAGCCCCTAGCGCTCTTGCAGGTAGGATTGGTTGACCGGGGATATGCCATTTATCCACACCGGGGATATCTATACGGTCTTGAACCCGAGGCTGCTGAGGCGGCTGGATCATAGAATCAGCTTTTTTGCCTTTCCTCGCTCTCTTCCTAGACTTCTTAACTACCTGAAGGTCGTCCATAATACGTTCAGCCTCCGGAGACGGCAATTCAGGCACCGACTCATGACGCTCAAACCCTGAGTAGGCGCCAATATAGACATACTGTTGAGTGCCATCGTCATCCTCATCCTCATCCATGGCGACGTCATCAGCGACTAATGGAGCCTCTTCCTTACCCCGTCCGCTATCACCCAACCCAACACCCGACGCTAATTGGGTAGGTGGGGTGTTGATGTTCATACCTTGCTGAGGCTGCGTGCTCGTGGGTGTGCTCCCGGCCGCCTCCAGATGAAGCAGACTCTTTAGCCACAATAGGACCCACCCATTACAACAATCATCAAGCCACCGCGGGGTCTCGTCGTCATCCCCCCTAGTACCAGAGGAGGCAAATTCTCGTGGCCCAGTTTGACACTGGCCACGGAAACCTTGAAGACGTTCGGGGGGATCGGTCGGCTGTGGAACAATGGTTCCTTCGGCTTCATTATCGTTGCCTTCCCCACGTCCACCTTCTGGTCGCCGATGCTGTACAATATGGTGCACGGGGTTTCGTCGGCCTGCAAAGAAAAGTCTACGACATGAGACATCTGAAAGGCAACGAAAACGGGAGATTATACATTTATTGAAGGGGGCTGGTGTGACAGATACCGTGAGGGCGTCGAGCTCAGCCAAAGACGAAGCACCGCTGAGCACGTCCGGTGCGGGAGCCGGTGCGGGAGCAGGTGCAGCTGCTGGTGCTGGTGCAACGCTAGTCAAGCTACTCCCCAAGAAGTCAGCAAGGGGAAAGTCTGCTGCATTTTTTCTGGATTTTGCCTGGTCCAATTGAAAACGGCTGGAACCAAGGAAGTAGACATATCTACAACCATCTGTTTTGCGGCAGCTACCGCTATTGCGACTGTCTGAGATGATATCTTCTCAACTGCAATCTCAACCTTCTTGTCGATGTTTTCTTCGGTTAACCTCCGTGTTTCCTTTCTCTCCTCCGTGGTCTCACTGTAGTACTTCTTCCACGTGGCGCCGTCTCCGACACCGTGCACGCGTCCATACGACGGTCGAGTATCCACCGGGAGTCGTTTCAATATGTTCAACGCCCGGTTGAATGGAGTGTCCCACTTGGGCCTCGCCAACGCCTCAGACGGTAAGTCGCTTTCGGCCGCAATCATGTGTTGCCCTCTCTGCAAAAGGCACAAGGATCGTTTACAAATATGCATGACTAACGTGTAGTCGAATTGATCAGAAACTAAAATTACCAGCAGTCTCATGAACTCCGTCGTGAGCGCGTTCGTCTCGAAAATCTTCTTCACTGGGTCCCAACGGTGCCGGGCCCTGAGGACGTCACGCTCCTGCGGGACGGTGAACTCCGCCAACGGGTCTGGGATGCCCAGACTCGCGGCTTCCGCGTCCTCCTTGGCCCGTATGGACCTCTTCCCGCCGTAACCACGGCTTCGGAGATGGTGGCACCCAATGTTCCTCTGTTGAAGCCCCTTCATGTACTTCGACTTTTTTGGCATCTTCGGCCACGCAAGCCGCCTTGAATATTTCAAATTGCTCTACCGTGATTGTCAGATTATCCTTTACAATCTCGGAGTAGGGTTCCTTATTGTCGATCTTTGCTTTCACCCTTGTTTTCCAGGCGGCCAACGCGTCGCTAAACTTGGACATGGCGTGTTTGTTTATCTTCTTCATTGCCGGGTCCTTATCTTTATAATCCTTTTCATTCCGGCCCGGGAACAAGAATATCTGGTGCAGCTTCTTTAGGAGGGAGGGCCTCATATTATCTATCTTCTGTAGTTTCTCATCGTTGATGGTGGCGGTTGTCCGTACGATGCAGCCTATTTGATTGCCGTAGCACGCGCGCGCTTCCTTGGGCGCGGTTGGCTCAAAATTGCCGTCGTCCACCGACGTGACCACCAGTCTAGTAGTCCTGAGTTTGTTAGGAAGTCGTTGCCTTTTTGCTTTCGGTTCTACACCGGCTCCGCTCCCTGAGGCAGCGCCGGCCTCAGTCTCAGCGCCGGTCTCGATGCCGGTCTGAGTCTCAGCGCCGGTCTCAGTCTCAGCACCGGTCTGCGTATCGGTCTCAGTCCCCGATGCGAGCGGTGGGCCCAGCAACAACATCGGTTGATCGTCGGCAAGGCTCAAAAATTCATCTGCCACCAGGTAGACGTCGTCGCAATTACCAGAACCCTGTCCTTCATCGTTGCTAGCCATGTTTCCTACGATTAAATCTAGTCAATTAATTCTAGACCTAATAAAATGAATAATGACATAAAAAGGCCTATGTTTTGCAGGAACATTGACTCCTTCCCGGTGCGGCAAATCCCAGGCACTCGATATGTCCTAGTTTGTAGCACAAGTCATGCCGAAGTTCACGGAAAATTTCGGCATGACCTTTGCTAAAAAGTGGACAAATCGAGAACCTGAAATTTGCCGGAACGGAAATGAATCAACATTCCGGCAAAACATAGGCCACTCAGCTTCATTCCCTGGAAACAACAAAAGGCCACTTGGGCACAATCGAAACATGGGCAAACACAATTGAGGAATTTGCATATATCCTGACCACTTCAAATTTGCATGTCCTAGCATTTGACACTTCAAGAAAATCTACACAAATCTCATGCTCTCTCAAACTCAATTCAAAAACCAAATATAGATTATATTTAGTTAACTACTGAACTAAACTTTACTCTAAACTAAACCCTACTGCCCTAATTAACATCTAGTTAAACAAACTCAATTCAAAAACTAAACCCTACTGAACTAATTAACTTCTACATTATCTACTACTTAACATCTATTATTACCCTAACTAAAAAACATCAACATTATCTACTACTTATCATTAACATCTATTAACTAAAAAGGATGGGTGGGGGGCTTACAGAGAGGGGAGAGACGGTGGCGGGGAGGTGCTCAACGACGGAGGTAGGGGCGGCGAGGGCGGGCTCAGGATCGGGACGCGGCGGTCCTGGTGGGCGCAGGGGCGGTGAGGTCGAGGGAGGCGACGGTGATGTCGAGGGCGGCCCGAGAGGCGGCGGCGGTGAGGCTGGGCGGCCTCGGGCGGCGGCCGTGAGGATGAGCGCGGCATCGACGCCGGCAGGAGACGGCGGCGAAGTGGGGGCGACGACAAAGTGGGGGAGACGGCGGCGAAGTGGGGCGAGGGATCGATTTGGGGGAGAAGTGGTGGCCGAGGGGAAACCGTTTTTGGTTAAGTCAAAAGTATCGGTAGCGCGTTACAGAAAATGCGCTATAGCTAAGTTCGCTATAGCATGTTTCAGATAACGCGCTACTGCTACATATTCATCATTTCCCTTTTTCATTTATTTTTCTTTACATTTTATATTTTTCCTTTCTCCTTTTTCTATTTCTTTCATTTTCATTTACTGTTCTATTCATTTTTCATTTTATTTTCTTTTTGTTAGCAGTAGCGCTTTACGCGTAAACGCGCTGCCATAAGTATATTAGCGGTAGCGCGGTTTTTGGAAGACCGCTACTACTATGTGTAGCCCATCGGCTAAGTGATTGGAATTTTAGTAGTAGCGGGTTCTCGGTGAGACGCGCTACTGATATATGTCCATCTGCAGCGCGCTTATTTTGCACGCGCTACTGCTGTCTAGCAGTAGCGTGCTTTTTTAACAAGCGCTACTGCTAAAGTTCTGTGTATAACGTTTTCCCTAGTAGTGACGAGAAGTAATTAAGCTTGGGGATGCTTGATACGTCTCCGACGTATCTATAATTTTTGGTTGTTCCATGCTATTATATTATCTGTTTTGGATGTTTTATACGTATTATTATGCTATTTTATATTACTTTCAGGACTAACTTATTAACCTAGAGCCCAGTGTTAGTTTCTGTTTTTTCCTTGTTTTTGAGTTTCGCAGAAAAGGAATATCAAATGGAGTCCAAACGGAATAAAACTTTATGATGATTTTTCTTGGACCAGAAGGCACCCAGAGGACTTGGAGTGTAAGCTAGAAGACCCACGAGGCGGCGACAAGGGTGGAGGGCGCGCCCTAGGGGGCGCCCCCCTACCTTGTGGCCCCCTCAGGAGTCCCCGGACCTACTTCGTCATCCTATATATTCAGATATATTCCAAAACCCTCAGAGGAAGCCATGAAAATACTTTTCCGCCGCCGCAAGCCTCTGTTTCCGTGAGATCCCATCTTGGGACCTTTTCCGGCATCCTGTCGGAGGGGGATTCGATCACGGAGGGCATCTACATCAACCCTATTGCCTTTCCGATGAAGCGTGAGTAGTTTACCTCAGACCTACAAGTCCATAGCTAGTAGCTAGATGGCTTCTTCTCTCTCTTTGATTCTCAATACCATGTTCTCCTTGATGTTCTTGGAGATCTATCCGATGTAATCTTCTTTTGCGGTGTGTTTGTCGAGATCCGATGAATTATGGATTTATGATCAGCTTACCTATGAATATTATTTTAATCTTATCTGAATTCTTATATGCATGATTTGATATCTGTGTATTTCTCTTCGAATTATCAGTTTGGTTTGGCCAACTAGATTGGTTTTTCATGCAATGGGAGAGGTGCTTAGTTTTTGGTTCAATCTTGCGGTGTCCTCACCCAGTGACATAGTAGGGGTAGCAGGGCACGTATTGTATTGTTGCCTTCAACGGTAAAAAGATGGGGTTTCATCATATTTCTTGAGTTTTTTCCTCTACATCATGTCATCTTACTTAAGGCGTTACTCCCTTCTTTATGAACTTAATACTCCACATGCATGCTGGATAGCGATCGATGTGTGGAGTATTAGTAGATGCAAGCACGAGTCGGTCTACTTGACACAGACATGATGCCTATATGCATAATCATTGCCTTGTATATGTTCATAACTTTGCGCTTTTCTATCAATTGCTCGATAGTAATTTGTCACCCACCGTATTATTTGCCTTCAAGAGAGAAGCCTCTAGTGAAACCTATGCCCCCCGGGTCTATTTTCCATCATATTTTTTTCCGATCTACTATTTTGCAATCTTTTATTTCTAGATCCATAAACCAAAAAACCCAAAAATATTTAGTTATCTTTTATTTAGTTTTATTTATCTCTATCAGATCTCACCTTTGCAAGTGACCGTGAAGCGATTGATGCCGGTGTCAAAACCGGCGGATCTCGGGTAGGGGGTCCCGAACTGTGCGTCTAGGGTCGATGGTTATAGGAGGCAGGGGAGATTAGGTTTACCCAAGTCCGGGCCCTCTCTATGGAGGTAATACCCTACTTCCTGCTTGATTGATCTTGATGAATATGAGTATTACAAGAGTTGATCTACCACGAGATCATAATGGCTAAACCCTAGAAGCCTAGCCTATATGACTATGGTAATGAGTACATCCTTTCCGGACTATGCCCTCCGGTTTATATAGACACCGGTGGGTGGATCTAGGGTTACATAGAGTCGGTTACATAAGATGGAATCTTCATAGTTGGTCGCCAAGCTTGCCTTCCACGCCAAGGAGAGTCCAATCCGGACACGACTATAGTCTTCGGCCTTTGTGTCTTCACAGCCCATCAGTCCGGCCCATGGATAACAGGTCGGACGCCCGAGGACCCCTTAGTCCAGGACTCCCTCAGTAGCCCCTGAACCTGGCTTCAATGATGAGGAGTTCGGCGCGCAGATTGTCTTCGGCATTGCAAGGCGGGTTCCCTTCTATCCGAACTCCAAGATAGTCTTCGGATGCGATGATAGTATCCAGACCTGTTACACCATATACAACCGCAGAGAGACTATAACTTTTTGCAGCACGACATTTCATCCGACCGGTCATACTCTCAAACCGTTTTCGTGTTCACCGCCCCACGTTCCGAGACGCGGTTGCCATTGGCACGTCTTGTCAAAGTAGAGATCGTGTCCCCTTATCATGGGATTATCATCAATGCAGGTATGGGTAACCCAACTGTGCCATTTACATAGGCCTTGGGAATAGGCGAGCTTTCAGGGCGAGTGGGGAGGCGCTTGATATTCGCGGCCTTTATAAGGGGATAAGGTTTCCCTTCCTTCACCCACACCCTTTCTCTCCTTCAGTCCTTCTGTCCTTGAGCTCCAGTGCCCAAGCTGTAGCCTTTCCTCGCTCGAGAAAGCACTCCAAACATGTCCGGATCCGGAGCTGGAGGCAAGTGGATGGCCTCCTCTGTTAAGAAGAAGGGCATCACGGAGCTCCGGGAGGCCGGATATCTGGCCAAGGAGATTGCTCACCGACTCCCGGCCAAAGGGCAAATCGTCCCCACTCCAGAGCCCCATGAGAGGGTTGTGTTTCTCACACACTTTGTCCACGGGCTGGGATTCCCTAGCCACCCGTTCGTCCGCGGACTGATGTTTTACTACGGGCTAGACTTTCATGACCTAGCCCCCAATTTCATTCTCAACATCACGGCATTCATTGTCGTGTGCGAGGCCTTCCTCCGCATCCCACCTCATTTCGGCCTATGGCTGAAGACCTTTAATGTGAAGCCGAAAGTGGTGAGCGGCCAACAAGCAGAGTGCGGAGGTGCCATGGTGGGTAAGATGCCCAATGTTACCTGGCCCGAAGGCTCCTTTGCGGAAACGGTGAAGGGGTGGCAATCGGGGTGGTTCTACATCACCGAGTCGCGCGACACTGACTGGGCGGCGGCCCCCGAATTCCGATCCGGAATCCCGATGCGGCTCACCGGCTGGCAAGAGAGGGGCCTAACCTGGGGTCCCTCGAGTGAGCTGACTGGGCTCCAGACGTGCGTTCAGAACATGATAGACAGGAAAATCAAGCTCGTCAACGTGATCCAGGTCATGCTCATTCGTCGGGTTCTTCCGTGCCAACGCCGGACTTGCTATCTGTGGGAGTACGATCTGGCCAAGCACCAGACGATACTAGAGCTCTTCGGCATGATGCACGAAGACATCTGGAAAGTGCTCTTCAAGGCCGGCGAGACACCACCGCCCACGACCGAGGATCGCGGGCTCAGCTTAAAACGCCAGGCTAATTCGGTAAGCTGTTTCATGTTTTCAAGGCATACCCTTTACTAGCATATTTTGAGGAAAAAGCCTAAGCCTTCCTATCCATGTTTTCAGGCCTGGATCGAGGTAGCAGGGGGATTAACTGTCCAGCTCCGCTGCCCGAAGACCCCGAATTTCCATTACTGACGAAAATGTTGTTTCCAGCACCTTATGAGGTGCCGGAGAAGACGGCCAAGAAAGCGGCCAAAGGGGCCCGGAGGGGCCCTCGCTGAAAAGGCGCTCCGGACGTGATGTCCGAAGACGAGACTCGCTCTTCGTCCGCCGAGGACGATGACGAGGAGGAGGAAGAGGAGGATGACTCCCCACCCGAGGTGGGGAGGAAGAAGAGAACGGCCTCCATGAATCTGGAGGCGAAGGCACCCAAGAGGGGGAAAGGCTTCCCCACGGATAACTCCGCGTGGGATGTCGATAGCAGTCCGGAGCGGCCTTCCCAGGCCAAGCCCCGGGCCGCATCGTAAGTATCAAAAATCTTTATGCACGCCCGAACGTCCGTCCTTTCCACCTTGCAATATTGATATGTTTGAATCGTGTTATTGTAGTCCGGCTCGGGACAGTTCTCCGCGGTCTTCATCAGAAGGTTCGCTGGACCCAAAGGAGAGGGCCAGCATGTCACCGCCGCCCGCTTACTCCCCTTCGGCCAAGGGTGATGATGAGGAAGCGTCCCAAAGGGCCTCCTTGGACCGCGGGAAGGCTCTGGAGATCATCACGGTGGCGCCCCAGGATGACTCCCGGGCCGCCGGTTATATGGGGGAGAAAGTCCCTACGGAGACGGATGGTGTGGGCCGAGTTCTACTCGACCCTCAGCCGGATTCTATTCCGGAGACCTATATGGCTCCGGGGTCTGGCAAACGGCCTTTCCCAAAAAGAGGGGGTGTGCTACCGGTGACCTCTGTCCAACTGGAGGCGCCGGATCATCTACTGGAAGCGCTGCAAGGCGCCTCCATTGTGGATGAGCACCGTGCCCATATGGGTACGGTGATTGAAAGGGTTCAGTCCGCCATAAATGGACTGACCGAAGCTTGCGCTAGCCTTCTAACAGGCTTTGAGGTGAGTAATGTAATTGTTAGAAGAATATCACAGCGTAGATAGTAGCCCCTGATGGTCTGTTCGGTGTTCAGAAAGAAGAAGCCGAACAGAGTGTCAAAAATAATTTTCACAGGAGTCTAACATAAGGTGTCTATGTGAATAAGCAGGCCTCGTTGCGGGCTGCTACCGCTCAAACCGCGAAGGTCTCCGGACTGAAGCAGAAACTGGAGCGGGCCGAGGAAGAGCTCGGCCTCGTGAAGAAGCAGCTGGAGGATAGCCAAGGTATGCAGTAACCTGCGTGTATATTGAAGAACAAATAGTTCAAGCTTACTAAAGTGTCATGAACTTTACTAGGGGCCACGACCGAGGTGGCGGCCCTCAAAAAGGCGTTAGCTAAGGCCGAAGAAAAAGCGGCCAAGGAACATGCGACACGTGAGAAGCACGAGGCCAGATTCAGCAAGATTCAGCAAGAGCTCCAGGACGCCGTCAAGAAGTACGAGTCCTTGGAGCATGATTCTAAGACACAAGAATCCGAACTTGCTAAGGCCCGCAAGAGCGCGCAAGATGCCCGACCCGAAGCCCAGAGCGCCCGCCAGGAAATCTAGGCAGCCAAGAAGATTGCGGCGGGTAAGGCTGTCACTATGCAAGGCAAGTATGCAAAGGAAACGGTCCTTGTACTTACCCGAACTTGTGTTTTCCAGGGGCATTTACAGATCTGCTGCGCAGCATATCGGATGCTGCCAAGTTCTATCGGGCCGAGGAAGGGATGTCTACGGAGAAGCTGTTCTGGTCCCAATATCTTGGACCAGAACATCTGGTGCCCTTTAGCGACCAGTTGAAACAGCTGGTCGAGCTGCACAAGTTGGCCGAGTTAGCCATGAAGGACCTGATAGTCTGATTGTGGCCTGCCGAGCCCGTGCCAGGCGGCTACTTTGGACTTGTGAATCAGCTTGTGAGTGCCTGTCCACGGCTGAAGTCGTGAAGCGGTCGGTCTGCATTGAGGGTGCACGGATGGCATTCATGCGAGTCAAGACGCACTGGGCGAAGATGGATTCCAAGAAGTTGATGACCGAAGGGCCACCTGAGGGCAAGGAGCATCGGCGACCCGAGCTGTATTTCAACGGTGTCCTGGAGGGATCCCGCCTTGTGGCGGAGCAATGTGCGAAGGACATGATATTCCCATGAAAACATTCGGGTTGTCCTGTAATATGAAAAAAGATTGGTATGTAATAGGATGCTTGTGATTAAATTTTACCTCCTGTGCGGCCGTTTATTAAAATTTGAGGGTTGACCAGTCGTCGGCTTCTGCCCCCACGTAGATAGTACGGGGGTGTTCGGGATAAATTAAACACTCTTTACTCCACATTCTGGTCCTTAAAGGAGGTGTTTAGCGCAACGAACAAGGCAATCAGACTATACGGCCTTTATTACCCTCACTTAGCCATAGGAGTTTGACCATGAAAATTTCGGCGAAGCCCCTGGTGTTCTAAAGGTCGAACTAGGGGCGTTATATACGCCTAATCGGAGAAAACCAACTCCTCGCATAAAGAGGAAAAAATCTCTAGGGATTTGAGACCTCTCGAACAGCTGACCAGCTCTCGCCACATCATGACAGTCAGTTTTCGGCTTTCTCTACTGAGGTGCTCGTCCGGACGAACCGGGACACAATCGCAGTAGTTCTCCCTTTACTACCCTAGCCGATATAGCGGAACGTAAGGTAGCAAACACAGGAGCCGGGCAACCCAACTATTGACCAAAGACATGATTCAGAGCCGATGCATATAATGCTATAAGTTCGGGGTGCCGAACGGTACTGTAGAAGTGTTCGGACTTTTGTTGCCGTAATGCGGGGCGTGATGAAGCCCCTGGCGTAGTAATACGTACCAGAATGTACGCGTGCAACCAGTAATAAATACAAAGGAAAAAGGGGAAGATTAAGTAATAAACTGACGCTGCCCTTTATTTTTATAATGTGATTAATGCATCGAGGTGTATTTGTACATGTAATGTGATAAGCAAAAAAGTCTATTTAACATGCCAAGACCAAGTGCGAGTTGCGTGTGGGTATGTAAAATAGGTATAGCAATCGTTAACGGAGGCCACCTGGGGGTTCCCTTGTGCGCCAAAGCTCCTTGCCTCCTTGGTGTGTCCGACAAACGGGTTGTCAGGAGTGACCTCAAAAAGAGAGAAGGGACCTGAATGGAAAAGAAAAGGTACGCGAATCCTGGGGTTGGTCGAGCCTCACTGTGGATCGCGAGCTAGCTATGCCTCCGTCCATATCCATGGGTTTTTGGGCGCGTAGTTATGTACGCGTGGTACGAGTGCCACTCCCTTATCGGGGCTGGGACAGAGGCCGAATTGCTAATCAAGCTCTTGACGAGCCGAGCTGTCCTGTTGCAGTGTAGTCCGGACCCTCTTAATGATGTCCAGGGGCTCGGCAGCCGGATTGTAGTTCTGCTTGAGAAGGCCGTTGTGTACCTCTACTGCTAGGGCGGCTGTGTGCTCCTCAGTACGGAGGGAGCGTTCCGTGTTTCCATGGACTGTTATGACGCCGCATGGACCGGGCATCTTGAGCTTGAGATAAGCATAGTGTGGCACCGCATTGAATCTAGCAAACGCGGTTCGTCCGAGCAGTGCATGGTAGCCGCTACGGAAGGGGACGTTGTCGAAGATTAGCTCTTCGCTTCGGAAGTTGTCCAGGGAACCGAAGACCACCTCCAGCGTGATTGAGCCCGTACAACGGGCCTCTACGCCTGGTATGACTCCTTTAAAGGTAGTCTTTGTGGGCTTGATTCGTGAGGGATTAATGCCCATTTTGTGCACTGTATCCTGATAGAGCAGGTTGAGGCTGCTACCACCGTCCATTAGGACTCGTGTTAGGTGAAATCCGTCGATGATTGGATAAAGGACCAGTGCGGCTGAACCGCCATGACGGATACTAGTTGGATGATCTCAACGATCGAAGGTGATCAGAAATAATGACCATGGATTGAATTTTGGGGCGACTGGCTCTGCCGCATAGACGTCCTTGAGTGCGCGCTTGCACTCCCTTTTGGGTATGTGTGTAGCATATATCATGTTCACCATTTTGACTTGAGGGGGAAATTTCTTCTGCCGCCCAGTGTTCGGCTGCCGGGGCTCTTCGTCGTCGTCCTCGCTTTGCGATCCCATTTCCTTGCTCTCGGCATTTGACTTACTAGCTTGCCGGAAGATCCGGCAATCTCTGTTGGTGTGATTGGCTTGTTTGTCTGGGGTGCCGTGTATCTGGAACGGACGATCGAGTATGCGGTCCAAGCTGGATGGTCCCTCGCTGTTCCTTTTATAAGGATTCTTCCGCTAGCCGGACTTGGAGCCACTGAATCCGGCGTGAACTGCAGTGTCATCGGTGTTATCGCCATTGCTTCGGCCTTTGTGTCTATTGCGCCGGAGCTTGCCGGTGCTATTCTTGGCCTCGGAGGGGCCTGCCTCGTTGGCTGTGTTTTTGCTACGAGCCAGCCAGCTGTCCTCACCCGCGCAAAAGTGGGTCATGAGTGCCGTTAGGACTGCCATGGATTTCGGCTTTTCTTGGCCGAGGTGGCGGGCGAGTCATTCGTCGCGGATGCTGTGTTTGAAGGCCGCTAGGGCTTCGGCATCCGGACAGTCAACGATCTGGTTCTTTTTGGTTAGGAACCTAGTCCAGAATTTTCTGGCTGATTCTCCAGGTTGTTGAACTATATGACGTAAGTCATCGACATCTGGTGGCCGGACATAAGTACCTTGGAAGTTGTCAAGAAAAGCTTCTTCCAAGTTCTCCCAACTGTCGATGGAATTTTCAGGCAGGCTATTTAACTAGTGTCTAGCTGGCCCTTTTAGTTTTAGTGGGAGGTATTTGATGGCGTGGAGATCGTCTCCTCGGGCCATATGGATGTGGAGAATAAAATCTTCGATCCATACTGCAGGATCGGTTGTTCCGTCGTATGATTCAATATTGACGGGCTTGAACCCCTCGGGGAATTCATGAACCAGTACTTCATCTGTGAAGCAAAGAGGGTGTGCGGCGCCTCTATATCGGGCCGCGTCGCGGCGCACCTCCGATGAAGGCCACCTGCGGTTATCGGCCCGGGCGTGACTAGGTTTGTCATGTCCGAATAGGTACCCGTCATCCCGAGTCGGAAAGCGTCCTCGTGATCCGTAGATTGATCTAGTGTGTCCTGCTCTACTGTCCAAGTCCTGCCGAAGGTCGTATGTATAGTCCCGAGCTGTTTTGTCTCTGCTTTTACGAGGCAGTGGGGCGGGCTGTTGTTCGGCCTGAGTTGCCGTTTTATCCCGACCGCGGGGTGGTCGGTCTGCCGCACTATCCCGACCGCGGGGTGGTCGGTCTGCCGCACTATCCCGACCACGTGGTGGTCGTTCCGCATTGCACGAGGGAGGTATGGGCTCTGGTGCCTCCTCATCGAACTGAGATAGCAGTCTGCGCTTCGGGTAACTCTTGGCTGGGCGCTTGAGGCCATATTCTTCGGCTGCTAGGACATCAGTCCATCTGTTAATGAGTAGGTCTTGATTGGCTTGAAGCTGCTGCTGCTTTTTCTTCAGGCTTCTTGCAGTAGCTATTAGCTGGCGCTTGAAGCGCTCCTGCTCGAGGGGTGCCTCAGGCACGATGAAATCCTCGCTGCCGAGGCTCTCCTCATCCTCGGAGAGTGGACGATAACTATCGTCATCCGGGTCATTGGGCATGGCCTGTTTATCAGGGTTAACTTGCCCGTTGTCTTGTTCCTCCTGTTCGGATGTTGTTCCAACAGGGTCTTCATTGTTTTCGGCGTCGTCTGGAGTACTATTTTCTCTGGTGCAAGTGTTGGCATCTTTTGATCGACGTGGCTTAGAACGACGTTTAGGGCACCGGCGCTTGGACTGTGTCTCAGAAGGTTTATTCGCAACTAGATCTTCTTTGTCATCGCCGCTAGGTTTTCTAGGTGTGTCAACCATGTACACATCGTACGAAGAGGTGGCCGTCCAACGTCCAGTGAATGGCGGGTCTTGGCCTTGCTCCGTGTCGGCATCGTCGTCCATACCATCGATGTCTTCGGAGCCATAATCAAGCACGTCGGTTAAGTCCTCGACAGTGGCTATGAAGTGGGTGGCGGGTGGGAAGCGAAATTTCCCATCATCAGCCTCTAGTTCGAACCGGACATAGTTTGGCTGTGAGTCCCCCGCCAAGGACAGGTTTTTAATGCATTTAGCACATCGCCCAAGGTCGAGTGTTGGAAGATGTGTGCGGCGCTGAACTCGAAGATCGATGACCGATCTAGCTCAGTGTCTGCACGCGTATGCGGTTCGGAATTTATAGCCGGAAACGAGTCCGGAATTCCGTTGACGTAGATATTCCCAGGTGTTGAGTCTGTGTGCGGCTCCAATGCCGCAGACTCTGTGGCTTCGGATGGTGCAATCTGCTCCGGATCCAAGGCCGTAGCAGTTACAGGAACCATCTCCTGAATCTGGTCCGATGACAAATTTAAGTCATGTTCATCGGAGCGAGGGGGAGCGATCGCGCGGTCTCAAATCCATTAATGATCAAGTCTCCACGGATATCCGCAACGTAGTTCAAGCTTCCAAATCTGACCTTATGGCCAGGGGCGTAGCTATCGATCTGCTCCAGATGGCCAGGCGAGTTGGCCCGCAGTACGAAGCCGCCGAATACGAAAATCTGTCCGGCGAGGAAGGTTTCTCCTTGGACAATGTCACTATAGACGATCGAAGGGGCCATCGAACCTTCCGTCGACGGCATAGTGGAACTCTCAATGAAAGCACCAATGTCGGTGTCAAAACCGGCGGATCTCGGGTAGGGGGTCCCGAACTGTGCGTCTAGGGTCGATGGTTACAGGAGACAGGGGACACGATGTTTACCCAGGTTCGGGCCCTCTCTATGGAGGTAATACCCTACTTCCTGCTTGATTGATCTTGATGAATATGAGTATTACAAGAGTTGATCTACCATGAGATCGTAATGGCTAAACCCTAGAAGCCTAGCCTGTATGACTATGGTAATGAGTATATCCTTTCCGGACTACGCCCTCCGGTTTATATAGACACCGGGGGGTGGATCTAGGGTTACATAGAGTCGGTTACATAAGATGGAATCTTCATAGTTGGTCGCCAAGCTTGCCTTCCACGCCAAGGAGAGTCCAATTTGGACACGGGTACAGTCTTCGGCCTTCGTGTCGTCACAGCCCATCAGTCCGGCCCATGGATAACAGGTCGGACGCCTGAGGACCCCTTAGTCCAGGACTCCCTCAATTGACAACCCCTTTATCACCACCCTGGCTCTGGCGGAACGAGGTTGACTGGACGTGTGCCGAAGGGGAAATTGAGCCTAGCCGTCGTGACGTGGTAGCGGACCTGCCAACGGTCGTACTCCATGGCCGTGAGGTCGGTCGTGTGGAAGCCACCGAGCCACCGCCGGGTGTGGGTCTCCCTATCTGTAATCTCGACGACCAACGTCCCCCACCGCCACTCCCGGACCCCGAGGTAGGACCTCGTCGGCACCCGGGCCCGAGGGAGGACGGGGAAGTCCTCGAACCGGCATAGGGGCGCGGCGGTGGGCGGATCGGGCGACCGGCGACAGCGGATCGATAAAGAGTCCGCGGAGGACGACGGGGACACCTCGCCGGCCACCTCGCTGGCGTCAGGCGAAGAGGCCGTGATAAACCTCTTTTTGGCCATTGGCTCCTTGAGCTCCCCGGCACACAGGCAGAGTTGAGGATGGAGGCGACGGCGGTGGCGGCGACCTACCAATGGTTTTGAGCGAGGGAGGGGTGGTGTGTGTTTGTGTGAGCGGAGGTTTTGGGGAGTGTGTGGAATGTGTGGAGGGGGGGGAAGTGGTGTTTGAGGAAATACGGCGACAACTGAAAATTGTACTAGGCGGGAGTAACAAGGCGGGGCTACTAAAAATTTGGATGAAGGGCGAGAAGATATTTTTGAGATTGCGAGGGATGCAAAGGCGGGAGTAAAATGCCGGGGCTACTGAAAATTTGAATCAAGGGACTGAAGCAGAGCGGGAGTAACAGACATCGCACACGGTCAGCACATACTAATCGTGTGCTATCAAACATTAAAACCTTCCAGGCGGTAGATATTTTCGAGATTACAAGGCAGTAGATATTTTTGAGACCGGGAGGCAAGCCTCGTGGAGCCCAATCTACTATGCTGATGTGAGGGACTATAGGGCATGGGCGTGGCACACGGGTAGTCTGACCGAACCATGTCTGTTGCATACCCAATCGCAGACGGTTTCTACATCCAAGTCGTGTGCTGTTTATAAATTTGGGAAAAAGAATAACGCTGGAGAGGGTCAGAACACGAACACACTTGCATGTGGACCAAATATATGTATGAAAAGGGTGGTTTGATGTTCGAATACCCAATGCACAACTTTGATGTGGCACCTGTCGCACAAAACCACATTATTGGTAGTCAGCCACCCCCTACGAACCCCACTTCGTGTCAGCGGTAAGGGAATCCTAGCTACGAATGCATGCCCTGAAATAGCTACACTACAAAAAATACACTTCCGTGATGATACGTGTTTGTCATAGTAGGTCACGTTTTCTGTCATGCATGTACATCCATGACAAATTTATGACAGAATCAAGATAGTCATACCTGTGCTGCCATAGAAGTGTTCCATGACATTACAATAATTATCATCACGAAAGTGTCCACTTCCATGATGATAAATCGCGCGTCACAGAAGTGCTTTCGTCAAGGGTGACCGACACGTGGCATCCACCGTAACGGAACGCCGTTAAGCTATCGGGTCCGGTTTTGGATCCGATAACCCGTTAACAGCCCCGGCCAATGGGGATTTTCCACGTGTAAAATCATCATGGGCTGGAGGAAACACGTGTCGGCTCACCGTTGGGACAGATGTCATCCACTCATTGGACCCAAAGCGCCTATGATACGCCGACACGTGGCACGGCCCAACAGAGGCCCATTCGTGTCAAAAGGCCGGCCCGTTTGACTTGGTAAAAAGGTGGCTGGCCGGGCCACGGCAAGCCTGTTAACGGCCTGTTCGCATATAGCCCATTTACAGCCCGCTATCCCAGGGCTCGTTTACGGCCTATCCGAATTAGGCCCAGTAGCGTCATCTGGGCCGTCCAATATAATTCCAGTCCATTTTAACTTCCGGCCCATGACGTCTTTCGGCCCATATGAGGCCCTTAGTAACCCTCGGCCCCTTAACGGCCCGTGGTAAAACTGGTCCGTAATGAACAGTGTATCACTTTATACCCATTAACGACCCATTGTTCCATTGGGCCGTTTCCAGACCATGATATCTTTCGGCCTTCTCAGGGCCCATTTATTCTTGGGCTCATTTCCAGCATTCGGTTACTTACAGCCCATTACTGTCATTTTCTGCTTGTGGGCCAAATTCAGCCCGTGGTTACAGTCGGCCCGTTAATACGTTGGGCCGTTTTCATGTCAAAAAAACCCGTTGGGCTGTTTTCATAGAGTTATCAAATACGGCCAATAAACGGCCCGTTATTGTCCACGAATAGTATGGCCCAAGATTGGCGAAATGATGATACGCCCCGTAGAAGGCCCATGGATCCTACGGCCCGTAAAAGGCCCATGGATCCTACGGCCCGTAGAAGGCCCATCGATCCTACGGCCCGTATAGAAGGCCAATGGATCCTACGGCCCGTAGAAGGCCCATGGATCATACAGCCCGCAGGAGGCCCATGGTTACAACAGTCCGTGTGTTGCCATGATTATTTTGGCCTAGTTTCCAAAAATAGGTTATTGTGGCCACTAAAAAATTACAGAAAAAGAACTGCAGTGACTACAAGCAAACAACTAAACAAGACAATAAGGAAATAAATAAGCAAGCAATTAACGCTAGCCTATTACCGCTATTACACATATTACATCCATTGGGCATCAAAGTTCGCCACCAGTGCAAATATAGGGAACAAAGCAGCATATTACATACACTGGCCGTCAAAATTGGCCACCAGTGCAAATAAACGCGACAGCAAAACAAGAGCATAACTGAAAACAACTTCATAAGAGCTCAAGAAACGTGGTATCCACCATGCTGGCAATAAGCTTAGCAAGCTTATTAGCTTTGTCCTGTTTGGCGCTAAAATCCTCCAATGCTTGCTGTTGCACCAGAAAGTATGCATCTGAATGCTCCAGGGACTTCCGCAGTCCTTCCGCTTCTTGTCGCAGCACAGCTGATCGATGTCTTTCATCTTGTAGTTGAGACTCAAGAAACCGAACTGATTCAGACAGTGAGTTTGAATAGCTTGTGCAAGCGGTAGTGGCCAGTAACTCCAACACTAAACCAAGACAGGACTTTGGGGTTGTCTCACTGTCTTCGAGATAGTCTTCCTTACCTGTTTTATCAGCTTTGTTGGAGACCAACAAGGATGTGTCACTATCCTGAACCTTATCTGCATTACTTCCTTTACCATTGCTTAATAAGGCACTCTTCCCCAATATTCTGTCAGCATTCTAAAAGAAAAACAAGCAGACACATAACAGTTTAGCATGTACTAGTATATGAAACTCATTTCGGTGAACCAGTTCATTAGTAAGGTGGACAAGTTAAACTACCAAGTCTTCTATTGCCAAGTACTAGTACTTAATAAAAGCATCAAACAAACATATATCTATGTCCTATGGTCACTGCATTGTCTTGCCAAATCAAAATAGAGACACGGTTCAAATCATATCAGTTCAAGACAAAGCAGCAGTGAAAGAATACAAAGCGTGGGAAACTACATGGCACAACAAGATTTCAGATGGGTACCACGGGTCTACATGTACAACAACACTATTGGCTCTGTTGTGATGCTAGTAATGTGCATGATATGAGAAGTCAACTGTATACACAATTGAAATTGAAATCAACAGAGCTATTGATAAGAGCAAGCCTGTTAAAGAAACATGCGTGAACATACCTGCTGTGCCATTGAAGTTTCGATTGGATCCTTCAATTTAAAAATAAGTTTGTATGAGTAAATACAGTGATACAAGAGCAAAGCAGTATGCACGATAGCAATCATAGTTAAAAAAGGCGCGCCTAGGCTCTAGGCGTTGGCGAAACGCATTGCGCATAACTATGCTTAATCTATGCATAACTGCGCATAAGCATGCGCTTTGGTCAGTAAAGCGCAAGGCGGTGGCAAAACGCACAATTAACACCTAGCGCTTTTTTGAACTATGATAGCAATGAATCTTAAATTAGAATAGTTGTTCTTCAGGTTTAGGCACTTGTTCTACATGAATAGAGTACAGTAAGATGAAAGAATATAGTACTTAAAAATAGAAAATGAGCTCATAGACCTTACCACATTCATGGTTCGGGACCAGTACAGAACAAGGCGTTCCCAGTCATCGTCCAGTAAATGTGTCTCAGGAGAACGTAAGGGAATTTGATGAGTTTCTTTGCCGGTGAAGTACGTCTTCATCAGGTAATTCCAATACTGCCACCAAGCATTCTTGAAGTAGCAGAGGTATTAGCACAGGTTACCTCATCCTGAGTTTCCAAATCGGTCCTTCTCTATAGAGAAAAATTGGAAAATTTGCTGTATTATAACCATCATGGAGGTAGGATGTATGGGACAAAGCAAAGTAATTGCCATGAATAATATTACTTACACATAACTCCTGGACAAACACCTGCAACTGTCATTTTCCTTCATCTTCAGTATAATATTTCCAAGATGGGAAGATACGCACATACGATTTTAACAACATCAAATGTGATAGATGCTAAACTACGACTAGCTGGTTGTGCTTCCTCCACAGGAATAGGCGTACTAACTGGTGGAGTTGGGGTTCACTGTGGTAGTACTGGCCCTTTGGGCACTGGAGCTGCCTTACTAACTGCTCTTGTTTGGGAGCTCTGTGGTGGAGATGGTGTTGTGTCAACAGGAACTGGGTTACTATCTGCTGGGGTTGGGGTTAGATTGGGTGAAGCTGGTTCTCTATCCATCATAGTAGGGGTACAATCTGCGAGAGTTTGGGTTATGTGTGGTAGGGCTGGTTCTCGTGCATGTACAATCGGGGTGCTGTCTCCACCAAGAGGTAGCACTGTTTTATTTGAAGACCGTGTTTTTAGTCCGCTAGATGCTGGCATCACCCGCTCCAATTCAAAGGCTGATAAATAGGAAACATAGTTGAATGTACAGACATTGTATGAGAGACAGATGCAATAGATAGTGTGGAAAAAAGAGGGCATGAAATAGTTGACATGTATATTCTTTAACTAAAATGGATAGCATGACATAATTTCACATATATGATGTCTATCTAAATTGGATAGCATAGCATAACATAATTCAAAGATATGATGAATAACTAAATAGGATCGCATGACATAATTCACCTACATGTTATCTAAGTAATTAGGATCACATCATTTAATTCACATATGTGATTTATATGCTAAACAGAGGGCATTAGATATGATGCCTGAACTAAGTACATGGTGTTGAATATTGTGTATATGATGTCTAATCTATGCAATGCAAGACACCATATGCATGATATGAACAGTATAACCGTGCCAAGTTAGAGCATACACCTCGGTGGGGGAATAGGACTGGTCATCTGTCTCTGAATCCATCTCTGAGGAGCTATCGGGACTCAACAAGAGATCTGCTTCGACAGGTAGCACTGTCTGCACTGAAGGCCTTGTTTTCACCCCATATTTTTCAATCTCCCACCCAAATGGCTGATTCACAGGAAGAGTAGTTTAATATACAAACATTGTCGACAAATGGAAATGTAATGAAGAAAAGGATGGGCAAGATATTATTCAAATATATGATGCCTGGTTAAACAGGACGGCATTGCACATTTCACGTATATTATGGCTGGCTAAAAGACATGAGACTGCACAGTTCCCATATATGATATAGAAACTAAACAGGTGGCATTACAGAACATGTCTAAACTAAGCATATGACATATATGATGTCAAAAGTAGGCACTGCAAGGCAACATATGCATGATATGACTAACATCATCATGCCAAGGTAGAGCAGACACCTTGGGGGTAAATAGGAGTGGTCAGCGGCGTCTGAATCCGCCTCAGAACAGATATCTTCCTCTGGATTACAATCTGGAGAGGGGTGGGGAGGGTTTTCCATTGAACCCACCATGGAGCGATGTATGCCTGACATTGTATTGCCGCGCAAAACTCTTCTCTTTTTCTCTACATGTTCAGCATGACTGTGTATAATATCTGACATGCATATGAAAAAAATATGGTGAGATTATGTAAGGAGAGCATGCAGAAATTTAGAGTGATGGTAACAACCAGTGGATGGATCCAAAAATAATGATAGCAGGCTGATGATTGCTTTAATTTAATAAAAATACAGATGATGATTGCTTTACTATTTGTTTCCCACCCAAGATGAACAACATAGGCATACCCTAGGTGAACCAGATATTAGACAGAGATACTATTCATTGCTTCCTCGATATGTGCCCCACAACTAATTTAGAACTCAAGTTTGAACATTAATTTGGACCTGACTTGGAGTCCAAGAGGTGAACAGGACGATAAAGTAGCAGGTAATTTTAAGCAATGCATAACATAAGCAGAAACAAAAGAGTGCGACCTCTCTTGTGGACCCGTGTACTCCTCAGGTTCATCTGCTGATTCTATGATGGTGATGCCGTTGCGGTGGGTGCCGGCGGCAGGGAAGGAGATCTGAGGCGGCGAAAGACGGTCAGGAGTCGCGATGTCTGGTTTGGTAGATGTTTCTGTCGATGGAGTAGCTCAGTTGAGGTGGACGACGTCGCCACTACTAGAAAAAGGCTTACTAGTGGCGCACCAGTTTTGCCTACTAATGGCGCACTACTGGTGCGCCACTAGCATCACGCCACTAGTAATTTTTACTAATGGCGCACCGCTGGTGCGCCATTAGTATCTGGTACTCTAATGGCGCACCGGGCAGTGCGCCATTAGTATAGGCCACGGTGCGCCATTAGTATGCCTCCCAGGGGGCCATATATACCCATGTGCTTTGCCATACTAATGGCGCACTGCAGTGTGATGCGCCATTAGTATCCTTCGGCATACTAATGGCGCACTGCTGGGTGATGCGCCATTAGTACCCTCTGGCATACTAATGGCGCACTGCTCTGGGATGCGCCATTAGTATCCTTTGGCATACTAATGGCGCACGTTGGCGTGATGCGCCATTAGTATGTATATTAGGGATTATTTTTTTTTCTTTTCTGATTTTTGCACAGATTACAAAATATATTATTGGACAGAAAATAAGCAGCAGGACACAGCAACAGCAGATTCATCGAATACAATAGAAGATTAGTCTCCGAATACAATTCATCATATTAGTCTCCGAATTCAAAAGACCGAACGAAGATAGAACATTACAAGTCTCGAGACCGCGAGTAGCGAGTTTGTCTTCACATTACAAGTCGATATCGATCATCTAAACTACCATCACATAGAAGAGAGATGCGGTCATCACGATGAGCATCATCGCGATGAAACTGGTCTTCATCCGGTTCCTCCAACGCTCCCTCCTCTATCCCGCTAGATAGCGCGCGTATCTAGATTCCGCCTCCGCCCTAGTGGTGTACCCTTTGTAACTGTTACCGCTGAAACGGTGAACCTGTCTCCGACACTCCTCCCAGTCGTCATAGACTCCGGGAACCTTACCCTTGTACACGACATACGACGGCATCTCTATGCACTAGCCAAACAACAGACAATACATAAGCAATATATAAGTATGCAACAAAAGGATCGGAAGAGAAAAGCAAGACATTAATAGCATGATTCATGGTCCTACTAACAAATAGCATCGATTACATCTAAGTTGAACGACTGTCCAAACCAAAGAGACATACAAGTTCACTACAGTTTAATTACAACATGAGCTAATGAATGTTTCAGAACTACACATAGCATCACAACTTTCGACTCGACTCATGGGATCGGAGCGTGGATGAAGCCGCCGTCTATCGTGATGGTCATGAAGTCGCGGGCGTTGTCAGCCTGCATTTGTAGCGTTGTGTCTATCTCGCTGTTGGACGGTTGAAATTTGAGGTAGAACTGCCCCGAGGTACGAAGGACATCTTGATGGATGATTTCTGCAAACTCCGACTGGATGCGAAAGAATTCTTGTCGGATGTCCGCGTCCTGGATTGCCCCCAAGCTTGCGGCCCAATCTTTGAGATTATTTGGTAGCAGAAGGTGATTATGGTCCCGCACGATCGCCTGCATGTGATGGAGGGCGTAGTAGGCATCCTTCTGACCGCCAGGCGGCTGCTTGACGCAGGGGAACGTCGTATTGTGGGTGAACACATGCCTGCCGTACCTACGAACTGGCCTCTTAAAGGTGCCTCCAGATGCGGCGTAGCCGGGGAGAGCATCATCAAGAACTTTCTTGATATTTGTGTAGTCTATCTTGGAGTCACGGTCCGGGTCGAGATACGTGGCCATGGAATATTTCGGGCTTAAGAGGATGAGTGTGCAATGTGTGTCACTGCACAGAACATGGAATGTTAGAAAAAAAAGAACGATCGAAATCTAAGAAATCATATGTTACGGGGCGGTTAGGAGATGACTTACTCGGGAAAGTAAGGCACGAGGAAGTTATCCTTATCTGGGTTTGCCAGAATGACGCCTTCGAGGTGTGAACTCGCGACTTGCCGGTCCCCAGCGCTGCCCAAGATCTTGGCACGCATGTAGAAGGGGTCGACTATCACAATGTCCGGGGTCTTGTCTCTAATGATCCGCATCTCCATACTCAGCGAAAACAGCCGAACGAAGGTGTAGTGCAGTGGATGAAGGTTAAGCATAGCAAAGATGTCATCAAATCGCAGGACGATCGTACCCCCGACGACGCTATCCACAAAGCCCTTGCTCTCTGGCACCTTGGCCACGAAAACCGGGTATGCCACATCATTCTCTCTGAGACGCCGCTTCTCCTAAGAAAGAACACTGTCATGCAGACTCCGCATAGCACCGGTTAAAGCATTGAGCATATTTGTCGGTAGCATCGGCCTACCCGCCACATGCACCCTCCTCGAGATATCCTTAGGTGAAGGTGGTCCGTCCTGAGCACGGATCGTACTCAGTGCCGGTTGGCTCGCACTGGCGCCCTTGTTAGTCTTTCGTTTCCGTCCCTTCTTCTTGATCAGCTGTAATGGGATCGAGTTCTGCTCACAGACAGCCTTCTTGAGCGTGTTGGGGCTGATAATATTTGGCACCTCAGCTATCTGAGGCTCAGTGAAGGCGGCAGCTGGAGGCGTCTCCTGAGAACTGAACGCCAGACGACGCCTGTTGCAATTGGGTTTCTCCGCCGTACCAGCTAGATCGCGGTCATCTTTTTGAGGGTTGGGTTCTTGAGAAGGAGGCCCGCAGAACTCGTCACCGTACCCATGCTCGGCAAAGTACTTATCGACGTTGGTAAATGTACCGTCGTCGTCGTCCGGATCCTGTGCCATATGCATGTTCGGATCCTGTGCCATAGGGATGTCCGGCAGGTCCGGTAGCGTTGCGGCATTCTTGCCATGGCTTGGCGCTGGCACGACTGGCGGTCTTGTCTGTGGGGTGGTGTCCCCCGCCCCCAAACGAATCTGGCTCTTCGGCCAAAGTAGGGGCCAGCTTACACAGGCGCTGAGGGTCATCACATCATCTTCGTCGGCCCCAGCGGGTCGAATCGGAGGTAACAACTCATCGCAGCCTGGTAGTACCCGAACCAGTTCAACCCTATAGAAGGTGGGTGGCATCGGATTACCGTGGAACACGCGGTTGCCCGGTTGAACGATTCTGCCCTTGGCGACATCGACCAACTCGCCGCCCACGAAGTGCAGGAGAGTGCAAGGAACATCAGTGGCGCCCTGCGAAAACATGTAGGGCGTCAGGGATGCCCAGTCAAAGGCAAGGAGATGAAGTCATCGGCCGAGAGGCTTAGTTACCGTGATGCCGTCGAGCTCGGCTAATGTCGAGGCACCGCCAACGGCGGGCGTGTGCGTGCAACTGACGGAGGGGCCGCTTGCTGGCGAGGTGCCGGCCGGCGTACACCCAGGTGCATTAAGCTCCAATGCCCATGCCGGCGCCGGAGACACGAATACCGCCTCCGCCGGAGACACCAATGGCGCCGCCTGCGCGTTGTGCGAGTTGCTGGCCGTGAAGCTGGGAACCGGGGGAGGCCCCTGTTGGCCGCCCGCAATCCACGTCGTCAGCCCCTGAATCAAGGTAGGCACAATGGCGGTGAGCGTCGTTCCCAGTTGTTGTTGCACTTGCTCTTGGACAATCTCCGGAATCCGCGCCACTTGTGCCTTGAGTTCTTGAACCTCGCGCGACTGGCTTTCCGAGCTGGTCTTTTTCTCCTTTCGCCACCAGCGGTATAGTATGACGACCATTTTGTGGACAAGCCTTTGCCGGCCACACGACCAGCTGACGACGGCTTACTGAGCTTATCCTTGTTTTTCATTATGTTCAACGCCCTATTAAAAGGGGTGTCAAAAGGGGAGCTCTGAGATGACCCCGCGCTACTGCTTTCAGCCTCCTACGGAAGGAATGTGAACCATTTAGAAATTTGGCTTCATTAACTAGAATGCAACCATATATGTAGCTAATTACGCGGGGGTGTATTCCTTACCAGAACTTTCTCAAGCGCCTTGGTCTTCGGATCCGTGGTAAGCTCCTTTGTTACCGGGTCCTCCTTGTACCGGGCCCTGACAAAGTTCCTGGTCTGCTTGTCAGGGAATTTCTCGAAGCGGGGCGGTAGGCCTTGCTCGGCACGCTCCGCGTCCTCCTTGTCCCATATAGGCTCCGCCACTCTATAACCGCCGGGACCGAGTTGGTGGACCCCTAAGTTCAACTGCCGCATTTCTTTCCCCCACTGACTTGATTCGGAGGTTGCGCTGCTCTTGCACTTGATCTTGAACTCCTTGTAGTCATCTTCGCTCATCAAAGGATATTTCGCCTTGATCTTCTCATAACTATCACCTTTTTCAATCATTGCCTTCACCGTGCTTCTCCATGTAGACAGGGTCGTGCTCATCCTCGTGAGGGCGGCACTGTTCACTTTATTCCCTGAGAGGCGTGTGTTTGCAAACTCATTGGGGAACTTGTATCGTTCGTGCAGCTTCGTGAAGAGGAGGCAGCGCAAATTCCCTCGGTCCTTATGCCTTAGGTTCTCGGTGTTGATCGAGACGGTGCTCCGGAGAATGCACCCGAGCTGAACCGAGTACCCCTTGACTACATGTTTGGGCGCCGTTGGATGCCCGTCGGAGTTCACTTCAGTAAATTCCTCCTTGACGGTGCCGAGCACGTTCGGGCGCCGGTCCTTCCGTTGCCACTTCGGTTGGCTGCCATCTGTGCGTGCACCGCCATCATCAGTGGTGGCATCCTCGTCGGCACCATCAGTGGTGTCATCCCCGACGCCACTAGGGGTTGTGTAGTCAGGATCGGTGTCTTCCGCGGCGTCCTCATAGCGGTGAGGTTCTTCCTCCATCTCCTGGGACAGCTCCCAGAATTGCTTGCCGCCCGAACCGCCGGCCTCATCGTTGTGGGCCATGTTTCGCTCTAAATAGGAAAAAAGTTTGGTCAAAAAGTTGGTTATTGTCAAGGAACAAGATCTCTAAGTTGACCAAATAACCTAATTCTTGAGGAATGTCGCCAAAAAGATGGTTATTGTCAAGGAACAATTGAGAGATGTTTGTGATATTGCCTAGGTGTTTTGGGATGGAACCTGTTAGTGTGTTGTTGCTAGGTGTTGTGGGATGGAACCAGTAGCTTCCTTGCAACCCACAAAAGAGAAAGGAAAAGGGGTGAAAAGGGGGAGATGGTTAGCTTTGATGAGCAGGCAACATCTTCCTAACCCCCTTCTTCTTGTCTCCTCTCACTATCTCTCACACACACATGGCAAGCAAGGGTGTCTGAGTGTGTGAAAAAATACTAAACTAATCCAACCACTAAAGCACTAGATCACTACTATTGGTTGATGTCAAGATACATGCTGATTAATTTTTGTTTCGGTTGAGAATCGGGCACCTTCTAGGTCAAGAAAATTGGGCATGACCTTTGCTAATTTTCTTGACCTAGGAGGGCCCCAATCTCAACCGAAACGGAAATTAATCAACATTTCAGGAGAAAGGGGGTAACGAAGTGATGGGGCAAATGTGTCGGGCACCACAATGTGATCACAGAAACAAAGCAGCACCACTGGTGTTGGATTCACAGTGTAAATGATGGATGAAAAGGCCACAGACCATATGGTCCTCTGCTTTCATATGGACAAAATAAAAGTTCACATGAATGGCTACTTGACTGAATGGTGCCAGGTAAACAAACTCCCAAAGTCCACTAGCAGATCCAAGATCTAATTCTATTACACACAACATATCAATTTAAGAGAATTAGAATAAGGATAGTAGGAAATGAAAAAGAATTATGCTCAAAGAACAATGGTAACAGCAAAATATTGAAACCTTTGGTAAGCATTATATTACAAAAAAAAAGATATGTAGTACTACACAATATCCATAACCAGAAAACAAGACATGCATATTCTTAGGCAGAGTAAAATAGTCCTGCATTCTTGGCAGTTGTCTGCTAGTGATGTGCCTCATCATCATATCATAAGTAAAATTCTTATTCTTATTCTTATTTACTCCTTGCATTTTCATTCTTCTTCTTACTGTCAAAATTCAGAGTAAATTCTAGCCTTATTTGTACTGCTTGTGCTTGTAGTAGTAAGATTCAGGAGTAGGAGATCACAAAAGTACAGTCCACAGGTTACTCCAAGTTTCTGAATTTTTAGTAAATTTTCTGTAAGAAAAGAACTAAAAGAAAAGAAATCCTAGGGTTAAAAAATCTGGAGCAAGTCCTAGCAGAACCACAAAATGTTCATCTACTCCTAGGATGTCCTGTTCATAATTCTAGTTCATGTCCTAGGATGTGCTATTCGTAATTGTTAATCCAAACAGCAGATACACAAGCACTGGATTTTACAAATGTCCAAACAGTGTCATATCTGAAATGTATGATTTTCAGTAGCAGAGATTTAGAGTCATTAGTTTTGAGTGTACATCGTGAAAAACCTAGAGGACGCCGGCGGGGAGAGAAACCTAGGGGGAAGGAGGGGAGGAGAGAGGAGGAATCACCTAGAGGACGCCGGCGTCGAGGAGGCTGCGGGCGGCGATCCGGAGGAAGGGGCCCGTGATGTCGTCGGCGTCCTTGGCCGCCTTCTTGACCTT
>NC_057814.1:146512072-146512750 GCF_018294505.1 Triticum aestivum
AGGAGAAGCTAGGGGGATGGGGGAAGGGAGGGAGGGGACGTACGTGCTGGGGCGGGGGTGGAGTCCGGCGGGGGTCGGGGCGGCGGCGTCAAGGCAGCGCAAGACCACAGCGGCGGACGACGTGCAGGCGCGGCGGACGACGTGCAGGCGCGGAGGACGGAGGGGGCGGAGCAAGGGGGCGGCGGCGTACGGTTGGGGTCGAGGAGTGGGGGATCTGGCGAGCGAGGGAGGGAGGGAGGCGACAGTGCGAGGGGAACAAGTACGTCGATTCTAATGGCGCACCTCCCCCTGGTGCGCCATAAGTACGTCGATTCTAATGGCGCACCTCCCCCTGGTGCGCCATTAGAATTTTGTTTTACTTACTAGCCCGACTGGTCAGGTTATATTCCACCTAACCCTATCTCCATCACAACACGCCCACTAGCGCGACTGGTCAGCATGCAGCACACACACTAGGAGGTCCTGGGTTCGATTCCCAGGCTCCCCAATTTTGTTTTTATGCATTTAAAATGTTGTTTGATATTTATTTGTGTTTAAATATGTTCAAACTTGTTTAAATCATAACAGTAATATTTTTTTATAAAAACAGTAATTATTATTTTTTAAATATCATCAAATTTGTTATTTGAAAATATAATCAAATTTGCTTTTTTTGCAAATTTAGTTGCATTCATTTGT
>NC_057814.1:146512923-146523136 GCF_018294505.1 Triticum aestivum
GGGGTCGTCGGCGACGGCCGGTGGAGCGGGGGAGGGTGTGGTGGGTCGTCGGCGGCGGTGGAGTGGGGGAGGGTGCGGGGGGTCGGCGGCGGCGGCCGGTGGAGCGGGGGAGATGGTGCCCATGAAATACAATCGAGAAATGAAGGCTACAATTTAAATACAATCGATCTTAGCTAGCTATCTGTTCACAATTTTCTTGCCCTTATTTTTCGTAAATGGAGTTCTTCTCTTGAACGGACGTCCTTTAGGTAGGGTGGTCCTGCTTCTTCTTGTGGTGTATGCTAATACTTCATTGTCGTCGTCATGTTCCATCTTCGGGTCGCCGTACTTGTCGAAGTCTTGCTCATTGGCGACTCCATCCATTCCGATGATCTTCCTTTTGCCTCTCCTCATGACAACACGACTGGGCTTTGATGGGTCGGTAATGAAGAAGCATTGGTCCACTTGGGAAGCCAGTACCCATGGCTCATTTTTCGCGGTGACGTTCGCGCCTGCGGTCTTGGATTTGGCTTCGGGTATAACCATGGTGGTGAAATACCGGTCTTCTTTTATGACGCTCTTGGCCCATCTGACACGGAACATCGGGACCTTCTCTCCAGCGTAGCTCAGCTCCCAGATTTCCTCGATCCTTCCGTAGTATCTATCCTTGTCGTTACCAGTGTAGGATTCCATCGTTATCCCGGAGTTCTGATAACCATCGCTCTTCATGTCCTTGTCCACGGTGTAGAATGTGTAGCCATTGATATCGTACGCATCATACGTCATCAGGTTGTGCTCGGCGCCCTGTGACAAGGCGAATATGAGTTGTTCTTCCGCGGAAGAATCCTCATGTAAAGGGTACGACAGAAGCTTCTGCTTGAACCAACGCGTGAAACATGAGTTGTTCTCTTTGATTATATCTCCGTCTGTCCTCTGTTGGCCTCGGTCATTGTACGTCTTCCCAATAAACGTTTTGTGCTCTACCACCCAAGGATCGACCACGTCTATGTGTTGTAGCGCGACTAGGTTTGCTCTTTCAAAGTCGGCGAGTCGACCATCGAAGTCGACATGCATTTCGCGGCGACCCTCACGGTGACCCCATCCAGCGAGCCTGCTGAGGTGCCTGTTGACGGGCAGACCAACGGGGTTCTCGATGCCTAGATAATTCGTGCAGTAGGAGACGCACTCTTCGGTCAGAAAGCCCCTGGCTATGCTTCCCTCTGGACGTGACATGTTGCGAACGTATCCTTTGATGACACCATTCATCCTTTCGAACGGCATCATGCTGTGCAGGAACGTCGGCCCGAGTTGGATGATATCCTCCACGATATGGACCAGCAGATGCACCATAACGTCGAAGAATGCGGGAGGGAAGTACATCTCAAGCTCGCATAGTATCACCACGATCTCTTCCTGTAGCCTTCTGAGTTGCCTCACGCCAACCGACTTCCGAGAGATGACGTCGAAAAAGTTGCATAGGCCAAATAGCGTTTCACGGATGTGCGCGTCCATGATCCCACGGATTGCAACTGGAAGTATCTGCGTCATCAGCACGTGACAGTCGTGAGACTTCATCCCGCTGAACTTCTGCTTCACTGAGTCTAGGTATCTGCTTATCTTCCCCGCGTAACCGTAAGGAAGTTTTACTCCTACGAGGCAGGTGAAAAACTGTTCGATCTCCTCCTGAGTTAGAGTGAAGCACGCGGGAGGGAAGTCATTTCCGGTCTTCTTGGCCTTTTTGCCTTTGCGACGACTTTCCGTGTCCTGCTTCGCCTCATCATCATTAGCGTGAAGCTCCTCCCTGATGCCCATTGATTTCAAGTCTGCCCTTGCTTTCGGCCCATCTTTGGTCCTCTCTGGCATGTTGAGCAGGGTACCAAGCAGACTCTCGCACACGTTCTTCGTGATATGCATGACATCAAGGCTGTGAGGCACATGGTGGATCTTCCAGTACGGCAAGTCCCAGAAAACAGACCTCGTTTTCCATACCTTCAGTAGTGGCTCTGGCGCCTTTCGCTTCTTTCCCGGCTCTGGCGCCTTTTGCTTCTTTCCCGGCAGTGGGCAATCTTTCCAATTTTTCAACAGCTCGTCTATTTCCTCGCCGCTCCTCGTACGCGGGCGTCTTCGGGGTTCGGTTTCACCATCGAACAGATCCTTGCGTTTCCTCCACGGGTCATCATCGTGAAGCCACCTTCGATGTCCCATGAACACGGTTTTCGAAGACCCGGGATCTCTATCTAGCTGGCGATACGTTGTGTCATCCATGCACCTGACACATCCAGAAAATCCGTGGACCACCTGCCCCGCGAGATATCCGAAACCGAGATAGTCGTGCACCGTCGTGAGCAGTGCGGCTCTCATAGGGAAATATTCTTTCTCTGCGGCGTCCCACGTATTGGCTGGCGTTTTCCACAGCGTGTCTAGCTCCTCTTCCACCAGCCCCAGATACAGATTGATGTCGTTCCCTGGTTGTTTCGGCCCTTCAATTAGCATACTCATGTGAATGTACTTCCTCTTCATGCACAACCAGGGGGGAAGGTTGTACATCCACACAAACACAGGCCAGGTGCTATGTGTGCTTCTCTGGCTGCCAAACGGATTGACTCCATCGGTGCTCGCGCCCAGCACGATGTTCCTTGGATCGTTCCCAAATTCTGGGTGTTCGAAGATCAACGCTTGCCACTGGCTCCCATCCTTAGGGTGACTCAGCATCTTGTCTTTTTTATTTATCTCCGGATCATTTGCGTCATCTTCTCGCTTCTTCTCCTCCCTATCCGCGTGCCAACGCAGGAGCTTTGCTACCTTAGGGTCCGCAAAATACCGCTGCAGACGAGGAGTGATCGGAAAGTACCACACCACTTTTCGAGGAGCTTTCTTCCTCTTCTTGTATCGAGTGACGCCGCACACCGGACATATGGTAGACTCCGTGTGCTCGTCCCGATAAATGATGCAATTGTTCATGCACACATGGTATTTCACGTGCGGTAAATCCAGAGGACACACGATTTTCTTTGCCTCCTCGAAACTGGTCGGGCACTTGTTCCCCTTGGGAAGACGTTCGTGCCAGAATGACATGTTCTCGTCGAAGCATGCGTCGGTAATTTTGTGCTTTACCTTCATCTCCAGAGCCATGAGCGTTACTTTCATGCGGGTATCCTCGGGCCTGCATCCTTCATACAATGGAGTAACCGCGTCTATCTCCAGTTGATCCAGCTTGGCTTTCTCTCGGGCGGCAGCTCTTGCGTTATCCGTCTGCTTGAGAAGCAGCTCTTGAATATGAGGGTCCTGCACCCAGCCCATCGATGGTCCATCGTCGTCTGCTCCGCCGGCATCTTCATCTTCATGATCATGCCCTTCGTCTGCTCCCGCATCTTCCTCATCATCATGTCCGGCATCTTCTACATGATGACTGTGTACAGCATCACCGTCGTGATCATGTCCTGGAGATTCTTCGTCTTCTCGCCCGCCCGAGCCGCGGTGGTTGTCTTGCTGCCCATCCTCATTTCTTGCCCGACCCCCATGGACGACTTCATAGTCATCTTCATCACCTTGCCATCGATAGCCATCCATGAAACCACGCAAGAGCAGGTGGTCCCGCACCTGCCCGGAATCCGGGTCCGCAATAAGGCTCTTCAGCTTGCATCTTCGACACGGACATCTTATCTCCATCTCGTTCTTTTCAAGCATCTCGGCCTTCGCGGATCTCAAAAACCTATTCACGATGCCTTCGGTCATCGTGCGGACCATGGTCACCTGCGGGGTAGAGCAAAACGATATTTTAGAACCAAGAAAAAATTTGGCATGACTTTCCCTAAAAATAGGACCAAAAAGAATGCATAGTGCCAAAATTCTCGCCGAAACGGAAATGAATCAACATTCCGGCAAAATATTGGCAACTATCGCATTTCAAATACCGGTACCTGCAAACACAAACATATATGCAACACCACAAACATATGCAACACCACAAACATACATAGATCTAGCTAGGACATAAAAAGTGCATGTGCACGTTGTTGGAGGGAGAACAACATAAAGATAGCTTCCCCCTTACTTACCTATCAAAAAAAGGGGCTTTAACCACGTAATTTGGATGAATTTATGGTGCAAATGAGGTGAGGAGGAGGAGGCAGCCGAGACAAGCTTGGAGGAGGGAGGAGAGAATGAAGTGGGGAAAGTGAGTGGGTAGGTGTGGCTGTCCAAAATATCTAGCTCGTCCCAGGTTACTAATGGCGCACCACCATATAATGCGCCATTAGTAACCTTGGTTACTAATGGCGCACCTGCTGGTGGTGCGCCATTAGTAGTTTTGCAAAAAAACACTAATGGCGCACGGGGGAGCAGTGCGCCATTACTAGCTTAAACTAGTAATGGCGCACTGCCCCAGGTGCGCCATTAGTAGTTTTGCAAAAAAGTAAAAAATAAAAAAAATATTTTAGTGGCGCACTATGTTGCTGGTGCGCCATTACTAGTTACAACTAGTAATGGCGCACTATGTCCTGGTGCGCCATTAGTATATGTCTGCCAAAATAAAAAATAAAAAAATTTGTTACTAATGGCGCACCGCGTGTCTGGTGCGCCATTAGTGTTTTTCACACTAATGGCGCACCAGCACACGGTGCGCCACTGCTACATAGCAATGGCGCACCACATGTCTGGTGCGCCATTAGTGGCCATTCCATCTATAGCCCTTTTCCTAGTAGTGCGCAGCAGGAGCAGGACAAACCACACAAAGTTCCCTTCGACACCTACCTGTAACTGAAGTAATTCTGTAAGGGCTCATTTGGCTTGCATGATTCTAAAAACGCAGGGATAGGAAAAACACCGGAATAGGATAGAAATGCACATGGTAAACAGAGCATTTGTAAACACAGGATTACTGTCAACTTGAGTGTTTGGTTTACAGGAATTGGAAGAGCAGAGGAATGCAAAGAAACATGGCCAAAATAAAGTGAAACCATATGAAAGCGTGTACAGTTAGAATGTTACACTACAAAAAAAAGACACATCCGTGACATTTTGGGCCGAACGAATTTTTTTCTGTCATACTTATGACACTTCTATGACGATAATTGTGACAAAACACGGTATCATCATAGATGTGGTGGGGTCCTACTTCTATGACAAAAAATCATGACAGAAAATGGGGTTTTCATCTTGGGCGGGCCGGAGACGCAGCTGCATGACATTCTTTGGGCCGTCCATGACGGAAAAAACCATGGTAAGAGCGAGGTCGAGGAAAATATCGGGGTGTTCCCGGTTAGGGTGGGTGGTCGGGGCCGAGCGATGCGCGTTTCTCTCGTACACACACGCGCGTGGGTGCGAGGCGTTGGGCTCTAACTGAACCCGAGCGATTGCACTACAGGCTACGCGTTACTGAACCCGAGCGATCGATCGATGGCTGTTAACTGAACCCGATCGAGCGATTCCTTCGCTACTGCTGCCAACTGAAGCCGATCGATGCTGCCTCTGGATGAACAGTGAGCGTTGCTGGGGGTTTGGATGAACAGTTCCCGGTGGGGGTGGATGAATAGGACCCCGTGGTGTTGCCTCTGGATGAAAAAGACCCCGATCGATCGAGCCGGTTGGGGCTGGATGAACAGGACCCCGTGGAGGGCAGGATGAACAGGACCACCCCGTGGAGGGCAGGATGAACAGTAGACGGTGGAGGGCTGGATAAACAGTAGCCCGTGGAGGGGTGGTTGAACAGGAGCCCGTGGAGAGGGCTGGTTGAACAATAGTCGGTGGAGTAGCACGCGGTGGAGGCTGGATGAACAGGAGCCCGTGGATGAACAGTCACAGGTGGAGGCTGGAGGAGGTCGACGGTGGATGAACAGTAGCCCGTGGAGACTGGAGGGGGTCGACGGTGGAGATGAACAGTATCCCGTGGAGTCCCGTTTTGCGGTATGCCACACCCCTCCCGATGATCAGGACCCCCGTTTCGACAGTAGCGCTCCAACACAAGTCCGTTTCCTTCGTTTTGCGGTACACCACACCCCTCCCGATCAACAAGACCCCCGTTTCGACCGTAGGAGGTCCGTTTCCTCCGTTTTGCGGTACGCCAGACCCCTCCCGATGAACAGGATCCCGTTTCGAACGTGGCCGGTCGAACACAAGGCCGTTTCCTCCATTCTGCGGTACGCCAGGCCTTGTTTCCATCGGCTATTCCGTCCAAGCCCTCCCGATGAACACGACGACGCATTTCGTTCCGACCCAGCCGGTTGGCTCCCCATGAACACGACGACGACGTTGTTTCTCCGTTCCGACCTAGCCATGTACACGAGCCCTGGCTGTACGTATGCACGAGTAGGCGTTTGAAACCCTGCCCGTATGTATGTACGTGGCCGTATTTTCTTTCTTGCACACTGGCCGTTGTACGTACGTGTACATGCTACGTGCGCGCCTCTACTACGACACGTGCGCGCCTCTACATCGACCAGTATGTACGTACACGTTCGCGACCAGAATGACAACGCTACGTACTCTTCGACTAGGTGGGTCCCGACTGTCAGGCACTTCCTTGCGTGCGAAGAAGTAGCTGGTGGCTCTCAGCAGTCAGGGGGGCGAATCGTTTTTTTTTTGCCCGGACGCACTTCCTTGCATGCGAAGATGTAGCTGGTGGGTCCCAGCAGTCAGGGGGAAACGTTTTTTTCGCGAAATACGGTGGCCCGTCCAGTGGGTCCCCGCTGTAGGTGGAGGAATAATTATTTTGCACGTAATAAGGAGGCACTTCCTTGCTGGGGCCGTGGACCCAGCTGTCAGCCTCTCCACGTACAGTCCACGTCCGATGGAAGCCGTTCCTTGACCACGTTGACCACGCCGCGCCGAGAGCACCAGGGCGGTGGACGACGGTGAGGCCTAGGAAGGGGACGATGCGGAGCCGGGGAAGACGCGGCAGTGGAAGCCCGCGCGGAGAGGAGTACGAGGGTTCACTGGTTCGGCTGCGGTGTGAGGCTGCCGTCGCCGTAGGGCCTGGCCAGCGGTGGGAATAGTAGGGGGCGGTGAGGCCTCCGCGGTAGCACAGCCGGCCACGGGAGGCAGGAGCATGCGGCACGATCGGCGCTGCTTTGGGCGGCTGGAGCAAGAAGACCAGAGGTTGAAGAAGCACTAAGGTCGTTGGATGGACATTGCACGGTCACTAGAGCTAGAATCGTTCATATTGACTAAGTTGACAAAGCCCTCCATCCCCGTCAACTTAGTAGGCCCACAAGTCAGCCTCCCACTGTGGTGGGTCCCAGCTGGCAGGGGGTATTCATTTTTTTGTGCGCAATAAGGAGGCACTTCCTTGCGTGCGAAGATATAGTTGGTGGGTCCGACCTGTCAGCGGAGGGAACGTTTTTTTTACGAAATACAGAGGCCCTTCCGGCGGGTCCCAGATGTCAGGTGGAGGAATCATTATTTTGCACGTAATAAGGAGGCATTTCCTTGTGTGCGGCCGTGGACCCAGCTGTCAGCCTCTCCACGTACAGTCCACTTCCGATGGATGTCGTTCGTTGACCACGTTGACCACGCCGCGCCGAGAGCACCAGGCGGTGGACGACGGCGAGGCCTACGAAGGGAACGACACGGAGCCGGGGAAGACACGACAGTGGCTGCCCACGCGGTGGAGAGTACGAGGGTTGACTGGTTCGGCTGCCATCGCCGGAAAATAACAGGAGGTGTGGGTGAGTAGAGGGATAGACAGGCCAGGGATGCGAGTATATGATGGGGCCGTGAGGCCTTCCCAGCATCATAGCCGGCCACGGGAGGCGGGAGCAGGCGGTTCCGACGGCGCTGGTTTGGGCGGCTGGGGCAGGAAGATCAGAGACTGAAGAAGCACGATTGCCGTTAGATTGACATCTAACGGTCTGACGCTAGTAGAGTCGATTGTTGACTAAGTTTCTTTTTTGATAAACCTTGTGTACGCATGAACTTAGTAGGCCCACAAGTCAGCCTCCAAATCTGTGGCAGACAACATAGAGCCCATTTGCTATTTTTTAATAATTTGCATCCCATTTGCTAATTCTTAAGTAATTTATTACAGCCCATTTTTTGTCCAGGACCACGGTCAAAAAGTTCAACCTTATTTTGCATATTTCGGTGGAGTCCGAACTTTTGTAATCCCGAAATGATAAACATTTTTTTAAGAACTTATTGATTTGCCAAAAAAATCGTTTTGTTTTTGTAAGCAAATAAGACGTGGGACAATTGAGTTGGTTTAAGGGAAAACCAGTGGTAAAAAAATCAGCGCTGGGAGGGAAAACAACAACAAAAATAAGGATGTTAATATGAAAAGTGATTTTTTTGTATTTTCAATATAATGATACGTGTATATGAACTAGTAAAACTATAGGTAGAGATTAGAAAACGGATGTAGGACATGCGTTTCAAGAGGAAAATAGAAATGGGCTGTGAGTTTGATTCCGTAAAAGAAGTGCCTGCGGATGTTGTAAGACAAAATATAACTAACGCTGGCAGGCCAGAGGCCAGTAGATAGCTAATGGATCTTTGTGCCCCGTTGTCGTCATGGGCTGGGCCTGTTAAAAACAAAACCAAGCCTAGGCAGTCTACAGCCCAGTTGAAACTTGCTCGACCTGAAAAAACAATATACGTGCTCAATAATTGAGAATTCTGCAAGTACAGACTAATAACTGGGATGCATTAGGGATATTGTTTTTTCATCGTGATAATAAGAGCATGCACTTGTTTCGAAAAATTTGAAGAACTGAGAATTCGAACGGGAGGTGCTTATGCTACCCATCAAATAAAAATCAGGTGCCTGAAAATTCGTTTCAAAACAAATGATTCAGCTTCATATCCACGTCGACCCTCGGCATGATGGTTGGAAGCAAATGCCAAGTTCATACCAAAATATCATTAACAACAATACCAACTTGCGGACGACAAGGTAGTACAAGTACCAATACCAAACTAACTTATAATCTTTTTACTCCTGGCCCTAGTGTTCGTCTGGTAGAAAATCTTGCAGAGGACCAGCTCCTGCTCCTTCTCTTGCTCCAGGTCCCCGAGGTGGTACTGGTGCATCACCCAGTTGGTCCTCAGCTGGTCGAAGTTCTTGTTGGTGTGCAGCACCAGAACCTTTTTGCCGCCCGTCTGCCGGCTGTTGACCATCACCGGCAAGGTATTGCCGGTGTTGTGCTATATCGCGTGCATGCCTCACTCCGACTGTATCTTGCGACGCGTCCACGTGCCCCTTTTGAACGCCCTGAAATTGCGCTGGAAGAAATGCTTGCTTAGGCCACTCAGTGTGATACCTGCAGTATTATCGAATACAGGTTTTAGTGTACGTAGTTGGCATTTTCATAACATCTTTGACATGTTGCAGTCACTTGTTTCACTTTTTATTAACTGTCAAATTGTAATTGCTTCACCAGGTCTGCGTCTAAAAAGAAAAATAGAGCTATAAACAAAGGAATATATTTATGCAAGTAGACGGCTGATCGGTGTCTTACCTGGAAATTTCTCAGGATGGGTGTAGCATATGCCGTGCTCGCTGTCGATGGTTGGTATGAACAAATCAATGAGAGGGTGAGATCTCGCGCTGTCAGCACTCACTTTGGCCTCAAGGTGCTCGATCAGCTCCTGATCCGTGGGATCGAACTTGACGCCAGCCGGCAGCACCGGCTAATCCTTCTTCGACTTGCATAGGTTAATTCCGGTTATATGGTATTCAATGTATAATCAATCGACTGTTTTAAGTGAATGATGAAAGATTTCGACAGATAAGTGGTACTCCAAATCTGAAGTCCAGAATACCCGAACACGCCGCCAGGATTCTTGTGTCACCTCACGCGCAGCGTGTTGTCACGTCAATTCAATGTGTGGACATGATGAATAATTTGACCGACGTATACTAGTACTGCTACTGTACTACTTACTAGTCGTATTTAGTGTCACATTTTAACCATAGGTTTAACTAACAAATACGTACTTAAAGCCTAAGTGATATATATTGAGTGTATATATATATATATATATATATATATATATATATATATGGGGCTGGAGTTACCGGTAATTATTCTGTTACCCTCGGCCGTATATAGGGAGCGATCGGCAAATTCCCAAATTGAGCCCAACAGCCCGAACGGTACCACTCGAGAGAAGAAAAGGACACCCAGCACCAGCCCTTCCCTTACCCTCTCGCACCCACGCCCCCCACCGTCGCCGCCTCCTTCCACCGCGCCGGCGGCATCCCTGCCCTGCGCGCCGCCCCCTCCTTCCCCCGCGCCGG
>NC_057814.1:146523623-146559518 GCF_018294505.1 Triticum aestivum
CCTCTCTGCACTGCGCGTCACCCTCATCCTTCCCCCGCGCCGTCCACCTCCCTCCACCGCGCGCCGCCACCCTCCTTCCCTGCGCCGACCGCCTCTCTGCACCGCGCGCCGGCCACTTCCCTCCCCCGCGCACCGCACTCCTCCTTCCCCAACGCCCGCCACCTACCTCCATCGTGCACTCCCGACTTCCTCGTTCATCCCGCTGTCATATCTCGGGCGCCGCCCTCCGGCAACCGGTGATGCTCCTCCCGCCACCACTATGCCTCCTTCCCGATGGAGCTACGCCGCCGCCGCGTGCAGGAAGTCCATCGCCTCCACCCCAGGCCGTTCAATGCCATCGTCGTGGACGTGCCCCGCTCTAACACCATGGATTGCGATTGAGCGGCAAACAATGGAGCCTGCAGAAGGAGCCGCGGGGTCGAGGACCTCCAGTTCGTCAGTCCAACAAAAGGCTGTAGAAAGTTGAGACTAGTTTGCATTAAGGTTAGCCCCTTTGTTTATTCATCAGTACAAGTTATTTAGTTCCACTTAGATTATGTTCAGTACATTGCGTCTTATTTTCCAGTGACAACAAATTTTACACATATAACAACTCCACATTTTTTATATGACACAACACTTTGGGTTGGCTAAATTTAGGTGAATGCTCTCTTCTGACTTCAACTGTAACTAAGAATCTTGCTAATAGGTTGCATTTCGAATCGAGAGTGCTGCTAATTGCCAGTGACGCTGCTTGTTTTCTCGACAAGGAAAAAATAGCCATTGCTGTTCTGAAGTTTCAGGAATTTCAAGGAACTGTTTTAGGAAGAATTAGCTTATTGAGCTACTGTAGATGGCTGGCATTTGTGCCTTGAAGGTGTGTGTGCATTTCATAGTTCACCAATCTTATCTGATTTCACTCACTTCCGTTACCATGTTATTTCTAGCATAGCATGTCTAAAAATGCAGAAGTAGTGCCAAAAAAATGTCATTGTGTTATGCATATAAAAACTTTATAAAAATGCACAAACTGCTGTGTTTTTTGGTAACTCACGGCTGTGTGTAGCTCTTGTATGTCTTCGAATACTTATGCATACTGTTGTTTGGTACATATCTTCAGTACAAGTTTGGAAAGCCAGGATGTTCTACCGCTGGCATACACCAAGTTCAGAGATGTTGCACGGAGTGAGCCGACACCGCCGTAAAAAATGGTTTATTAGCATAGTGTTGTTTGGTACTTATGCATACTGTTGTAGAAGTGAAAATTGTTGGGTGCATGTGCAGAAAAATTGTCAGTTCAGTTTTCAAAATTCTGTAAGTTTGTTTTTATTTTATAAAATTCTGTAGGTTTCTCGTGTGTGCAGCTACAAATCTGAACTATTTGTCTAGACATTCTAGTACTGATGCAATCGCCTAAAATAAGTTCAAGAAAAAATCAGTAAGTTTGGTGCGTGTGCTGCTACAAATCTAAAATTCTTCTTGAGTCATTCTAGTATTGGAATCTCTTTTAGTCTGTAGCATAGAGAATATTTTTATGCTCATTCGTTCATAGTATGAAGCTCATTTATAGTTTCTTTTCTCATTCTGTTAATTAAGAAAATGCTTATTGACCTTGAAGCATAAACCTCTCGGCAATGTAACATTCTGCTGATATTTTAATAACCGGTAAGCTGTCGTAGTGGGACAAGGTCATCATCTTGAGGAGGTCAGTGAGGTCAGTGATACCATGCACGCTGAAACGATGGCCCTACACCAGACTGTATGTGTAACTTGGGCTATGGGATGCAGGCTGGTGCTGCTTGAAACGGATGCGACTAACCTGTAGAAAGCATTACAGGAAGTGATTTAAGAGATGAATGTGTATGTTGCTGCACTACTGTGCTTGTTGTTTTTATAAAGTTGATTGCTGTCAAATTTTTGTTGCTTAAAAATGTTGCTATTTGTTTTTACAATGTCCATTTTGAAGTTCAAATTGCTGATGATTTTTATTGTGTTCATGTGGGTGCTTGAACATGATTCAAATGCTTTTATGAACAAGTTATCATGTATGTCTTGCCTGTGTAGCTCGTAAAACATACACTCTGTACAAAAGAAAAACACACTAGGTCTACTAGTTCACTGTGTATTTATATTATCAGTTCATAAATAAGCACATATAGAAGTTCGATTTGTGTTATTGAATCAGTTCGGTTCATCGGTTTCATATTGTATGACAATTTGCTACATGGGGGATTTTTGCATCAGTTCGACAAAAAAGTGTACAATAGTTCAAACTCTGAGAGCTATTAAGTTTTATTTTTTTTAGAATGGGAGTTGTATGTTTACTCTCTGCCTGTACAGTGCATTTTGTATTCCTGGTCGTTGTAGTTATTTTTTTGTGTTAATAAAAATGAATTTATGTATTTTTTGAATCATTCCTCCACTTCCACCAGAAGAAAAGTGATTTAGACTCTTTATTGCAATCAGTTAGTTGACTATCTTAGTTCAACTAGTTAACCGTCTTGATTCACATTTCTTGCTTCCAGGGTCAACGACGGTCGCCGCTCCTCGACCCTATTCTCGTTCGTCACCCAGCTCAACAGTCCACCTCGGTGCTCCACCACCGGTCCCTCGAAGAGCTGGCTGCAGGCCATCCATTGCTCCGCCCTGGATGCTGCCATGTGGTGGCTGGCCGTCTCACTCCAATGCACCTCCCTCTCTTTGTGTACTGGTCTCTCTCAAGACTGGAAGTTATCCCTGATGTACTCAACACAAGTTCAACATCATCATCTAAAAAGGTTCGATGATATCGTCATGAGGAATTCAAATATTCAAAAGGTTCATATAAGAAACCACATAAAAATACAGAGAACAAGAAAAAGATTCAAAAATATGTGGCTGCTGCATTGGAGTTACTCTGACCCATGCAAAAATAAATTGCAGGAAGCAAAAAAGAAAATCTATTTACTCACGGATGCAGACAAATTTCCGGAGCACAATAGACTCATCGGCGCATGAGTGACCATTCATTCAACAACAGTTCAATTACAAAAAGAACATCAGTTCAAAAAAATATATGCAAGAGGTTTGGGAGCCAAACAACTGATATTTTGTTGTGTTTTAATTTTTTGGGTGCATGATTGAACAAGAGAAAAAAAATGATGTATCATATATATTCTGTTCTTGTAGGAGGTTCAAAGATGGTCATGTAGCAAGTTAAGAGTTTGGTTTCATGAGAAAAATGTGTTTTTTGGTCAGGATTTTGCATGATTGATAGCCATAAGTGGCAGCCGGCGAGCAGTTCAAGCTGTCTGTTTGATAGCCATAAGGGATGGTCATCATTTTCCACATCCATCTGGACTGAATTATGTTACTCCCTCTGTTCACTTTTGTAAGTCCTTTAGGACAGCTGAAATTGAACTGTTTTAGGTGTTGTCTTAAATGTCTAAATGGTCTTACAAAAGTGAACGGAGGGAGTAGTCTTTTTCAGTTCATCTTTGAAATTTTGGTCCATTTTCTTTTTGCAGGATGCGTCGAAAAATAAAATAAAAGGCAGCAGCTCAAAAATAGATGAATATTGGAAGTCCGTTGCTATCTTGAGGTCTGTTACCCTTCAACTTATAGACATATATGCTTAGTTATTGTTGCGTAACATAGAGTTACCGTGGACGTTCATGCTCCTTCACTTGTGTATATTCAGTTCAACATTTGGTGATTCTTCAGGTCCCCTTAGCCGGCATTTTCAGTTCATCTTGCAGGTGTTTTGGGCAGTACAAAATACATCACCATAGTTAGTACAGCAAGGATGGCTTGGTAGTCGCTGGGATTCCCTGCAGTGGCCAAATCCCGGTGCCGCTCGTGATCTCCGCCTCCATCAGCTCCACCTCGCCGTAGCAATCAGTCCAGAGGAGGAGGTGTAGCTAGTTCACCCGGTCCATCCGATTTTTCTTTCAACATTTTCTTTGTGATGCATGCTCACTGATGGATCAACAACTATTTATTGACATGGAGATGCGCTCCTGCTTTTTTTGAAAAACAAGATGCCTTTGCATACTTCAAAGTTGCTGCTTGCTCCCACCTGTCAATTGTGCAAGTTCAGTGGGTGTCGTCGAGCATGTTCAGAAGTATGCCCTTTGTGCAGAAGTGTGAATTTTTGTCAGTAGTATATTTCATAGTAGAGGCTTCATGTGATCTTATGGAGCTTTATAGATGTACTGTCATTACACTTTTTAGGCCCTATAGTTCATTATATCATATATGTGTGGCCATTCAGTATGTATTACAGAATCAGTTCTTAAAAAAGAAGAACACATACATAGTTCGGTCAAAAAGAATGATCAGTTCGATAGTGCTCTCTCCTGCCTATTTTGGTTGATGTCCACAAATGGACAAAAAATTGTGTCAGAAATGTTCTATTATTACTGGCATATAAGTACAAAAAAAAGTTGAACACGAGGTACTACATTGGCTTTGAAAAAATGCTAAATAAACAAGAAAATTCAAGAAAGTTAAGTTCAAGTGGTAAAATAAGAGAAGTCTAGAACATCCTCGCAAAACAAAGTTGAGTAAAAAAAATGAAACACACAACATTTTCTTTTTGTTAAAAGTATTATTCAGTTCAACGATATAAACCATGCAAGTTCGGGGACGCAAATACCGTAAACTGTTGAGAAGCTATGAGGAAAATCATACCAAAAAAACAGAGTAAAGTCTAGTATGTTAAAACACAAAACACGCTTAGTACAAAACCATATAGACATCAGTTCAAGTACTCTTTTTTCGGAACCTTTCAAAATTACTCTCCAAAGAATACATCAGTACAAACGCACATGTAGATCAGTACAAGTACTCTGTTTTTTCTGACGGAAAAACAACACGACGGGTCTCACCATAATCGAAATTACTCTTCAACGGTTGCAAATTTGAGAAAATGTTCAACCTGACTAAGTTTCGTATTTTTGATATCTTTCTAACAGTATATTATTTGCCTCATTTCGACAAACTTAAAAAAAATCGTGTTCGAAATCAAATTTGACTGTATTCGAATTCGTTTTTAAACCGTAAGGAATTAGAAAAAACATTTCAATACGAAAAAGTTGCGCATTTTCCATAGCTTTCCAACGCCGTATCATTTGCATCAATCCGACAAACCGTTTGCAAAAAAATCGTGAAAATACGTTTTGCCCAGAATTTCACCGTTTTTCAAATTACTTTTAAATCATATAGAATTAGAAAAAACAATAGATATATGGAAGATGCGGATTTTCACCAGCTTTCCAGCGCCATCTTATTTGCTCAATTCCGACAAACCGTTTGAAAATTGAGTCCAAAATACGATTCGCGTTTTCGGTTTTGAAAAAAATGATTTTTTCAAAACTGCTCTTAAACTGTGATGATTTTGCAAAAAATTCTTATATATTTGTAATGTAGATGTCAAGAGCTTTCCAACGATATATTACACGCCCCATTCCAACGAGAACACTATCTGTTCGACGAGATGAAAATCATTAGTACAACCGCCTGAAACCATCAGTTCAAGCATCTTCATCATCATTATCAGTACATCCTGCGCAGGTGAGTTAGGATGTAATTGATCCTAGAAAGGTATCTATCCTTCAAACCAGAGGAGTGCTTCAAACTAACAACAGTCCAACAAAAGAGGGTCGTGCTACAGCAGCAGAATACATGGCTCAGTCTACATATCAGTACGAATCAAGTTGTGCATATTTGCTGTTGGCATGAACCACATCGCCGCATGTCGGGTTTGCAAAATCCATCCATCGCATGGAAGCTTGATGCCTTTCACACACTGAAGATTATCTCGCAACAAGCTGTGTCGACGAATCTCTGGATATGGTGATTCATGAAACCCATGGTATGATGTGTAAACACAGTCCCCCTGGCGAATGGAAGTTGCATAGCACGGTAATCATCGCCGGTGATATGATCGATGATTGGTTGGATGACCAGATAATTGAGCCCGAGGAACATGGAGTGGTTGCCGAGGCTGTAAACCCGCCTCCAGTTGAATACGCCTGGCCCAACGGAGCTGGGATCTTTCTCGAACACGAAGCAGCCATAGCCATCAATGTCACGAACGCCCCAGGCATTGTACTGCATGTGGTTTGATGAAATGGTTTGGTCAATTTGGTACGTGCAAATGAGCATCAAATGACCACCGTCAGCTGAACGAGCAATAAACCACCACCCATCGGCTGGTATGATTTCAGGTCCTGGAATCATGAAGGCCAGCGCATTTGCGTCTGCTGCAACAATTCAAATTGGAGACCAAAAGGACAAAAATAAACAATCATGTTCAGAGGATGTGTGGAATTAAGATTATTATAACAGTGACACATATCATAGACAGAGAATTGCAATGCCGTGGTCATAATCATACCCCAAGTTAAAAAAATAAGCCAATGGCTTTCATATTCTAGCAATATATCATGGTTCAAACATCATGTAACAATGAGAGGAAAACAGATATGACAGGGCCTACTCATATTCTACCATAGCACTTACTACAGTTATCATATCAACTCTAAGCAATAACATGCGTTGTTATAAAAATCCTGGAAATGAGAGTAACATATAGCAATCATGAGGTTATACTCATAATATCTATTCTAACAATCATTAGATACCAATTGTTCTCATATCAACTCTAACAATAACATGTGTGGTCATAAAAATCTAGGAAATGAGAGGAACATATAGCAATGATGTGGTTATAGACATACTATATATTCTAAATTTGTAACAATGAACAGGCAATCGTATTCTTAAGGTAAAGATGAGATGAGATAGAACAATTACACGATGATAGATTCCACCAGTATAGGCAGCCAATCTGTGCATCGACCGCATAAACGATGCCATCGTGCACTATAGCATCAGACAGAAGTATTGGGTGAAGAGGATCGACGATGAGCCATAACCATGTATGGCGACCGGATTCCAGATAGACTAATCCCATGTTGAACACGACAATGAGCTTGTAATCCATGTAGTCTTCTGATGGTGTGGGCACTTCGCAGATTACAACCTTCAGCAAACAGAGGTCGAGCCAAAAGCTCGACGCATCTCGTGCGTAGTAGGCAGGAGTGTCCGGCGGGCCGCGAGGCTCGATGGCGGCGATATCCAAAGATGGAAGGGTGATCTCTCGCTGGGTGTAGATATCCACGAGACGCCACGGACTACCGGATTGGTGGATGAGGACAATCCAATTGGCCTTCATGCCCGCCCAGTAGTGGCCGCGCATGAAGGGCAGGTGGACGGGTAGTGGTAGCATGTCGAGGGGCATCACGGCAACCTCCGTAGGATCGTCAAGTCGGTGTCTGGTCCACCTGCGAGGATCGAGCATCAGCAAGCAGGGTGTCTTGAAAAGAGCCGGCCGGTTGCAGACGAGTAGACGGTACAAAGACACCGAGCATGCGGCCAGACGGACGGTGCTGAGTAGGTCCATACGATTACAGATCTGCTCCAAGAGAACATCGGGGAGGGAATTCCAATCGCGGCTCTGCGTGTAAGTCGGTTCTGCCATTGGGGTTTTCGGTGCCTGCGAGCCAGCGGGGAAGTGGATTCGGGCGGGCGAGCGAAGAAGCTTCTCCTCGTGTGGTCGAGCAGTGAGCGGGGGGATATGGTACGCGCGAGCTACCAAGGAAGATAGCGCGGGCGAGCGAGCAGTGAGCGGGGGGAAATGGTGTGCGGGCGACGATGGGGAAGAGAGGACGAAGAAGAAGAGAGGAGGAAGAAGAGTGGAAGACGGGGAAGAAAGTGCATTAAATCTCAATGCTACTACTACTACCAGGATATACCATCCTTCAGAGTGTAAATAGTTACACCGATGACATGTGGGTCTACCATAAGAGGGCCCATATGTCAGTTAATGGAGGACAGAAGCTTGCTCTACTGGCAAACATGATGGCAGTACTGGGTAAGGCTGATTTAGTAACACCAACACGCTGGTTCAGCTTATTAATTAAGTGTCCCATTTGCTGCAGCGTGTATTGTCACTTCACTGCGAAGACTAGTTGAGTAGTTCTCTCTGACCGATATGGGGAATAATGGATCGCGAAGACTTCCTTTCTACATTATCCCTATGCCTCTACGCCCACTTCACTCATTTTGCTCCGTACGTAGTCACTTGTTGAAATCTCTAGAAAGACAAATACTCCGTATTTGGGAACAGAGGGAGGATTTTACTCCGTATTTGGGAACAGAGGGAGTATCACCATATGGAGGGAACAGAGGAAGCTTGAAATATGAACATGTCAATGGGAGGGAGTAAGGCCCATGCATGCATGCATGCATGCAACATGCAACACTCACACGTACACATGGATGCACCGAACACTCACGCACCCATGCGGCACACAGCACACGACGCAACACACACGCTCATGCTCAAGTGCTCAACCTACTCCCTACGTCCGTGAAAGACTGTACATTTAGAGATTTACACATTGACCAGGGCATAATTAACGCCCAAAAGTTATGTGTGCATGCGACCATTGAGAGAAGAAGATTAAATGAAGGTCGTTGCATGCTGTAATTAAGGATAGACATATAGCCTATACCTAGAGCACAAGTTGGTGCATTAGTCAATCAATATCGATTTAGATTAAAGGCTAAATACATTGGAAGTGTAGATGTACTACACTCTTTGTTTTTTAGCTGATTTCTTTGCTCTGCCAACTGACAGGTGGGACCCAGAAACCAGGTGACAATTTAACCAGTCAACAAAGTGTCACGTCGACTATGTGGCCGGTCTGTAGGGTGCAATACGGTGCTCTACGATGAGCTAGTGATCGTATAATCACCGCAAAACTATATATAGTGACCGTAAAGAGCGTATTGTTACATACGTTGACCGCCAATGTATTTTTCTCGTTTCAAATTAAGCCATATTAACCGGAAATGACGCAGTATGGACTAGTACTAGTACTGCTTTGATGTGTCCCGTCAACTCGCCGGACGATGAGAAGCTTGCTTACTACTCCTCTCCCTCGCCCACGCGCGCGGTGGTTCACAGGACGAGGAGAGGGTTTTGACTACAGCGCGCCCTCTCCCTCTCCCTCGCCCTCGCCCTCATGGTGGACGTGCAACAGTTCAATCAGTGTCAGATTGCCAGAAGCATAATGTGTACTGTAGTACCATCTGAAGGAAATATGCCCTAGAGGCAATAATAAAGTTATTATTTATTTCCTTCTATCATGATAAATGTTTATTATTCATGCTAGAATTGTATTAACTGGAAATATGATACATGTGTGAATACATAGACAAACAGAGTGTCACTAGTATGCCTCTACTTGACTAGCTCGTTAATCAAAGATGGTTATGTATCCTAGCCATAGACATGAGTTGTCATTTGATTAACGGGATCACATCATTAGGAGAATGATGTGATTGACTTGACCCATTCCGTTAGCTTAGCACTCGATCGTTTAGTATGTTGCTATTGCTTTCTTCATGACTTATACATGTTCCTATGACTATGAGATTATGCAACTCCCATTTACCGGAGGAACACTTTGTGTGCCACCAAACGTCACAACGTAACTGGGTGATTATAAAGGTGCTCTACAGGTGTCTCCGAAGGTACTTGTTGGGTTGGCGTATTTCGAGATTAGGATTTGTCACTCCGATTGTCGGAGAGGTATCTCTGGGCCCTCTCGGTAATGCACACCACTTAAGCCTTGCAAGCATTGCAACTAATGAGTTTGTTGCGAGATGATGTATTATGGAATGAGTAAAGAGACTTGCCGGTAACGAGATTGAACTAGGTATTAAGATACCGACGATCGAATCTCAGGCAAGTAACATACCGATGACAAAGGGAACAACGTATGTTGTTATGCGGTTTGACCGATAAAGATCTTCGTAGAATATGTGGGAGCCAATATGGGCATCCAGGTCCCGCTATTGGTTATTGACCGGAGACGTGTCTCGGTCATGTCTACATAGTTCTTGAACCCGTAGGGTCTGCACGCTTAACGTTACGATGACAGTTTTATTATGAGTTTATGAGTTTTGATGTACCGAAGGAGTTCGGAGTCCTGGATGAGATCGGGGACATGACGAGGAGTCTCGAAATGGTCGAGACGTAAAGATCAATATATTGGACGACTATATTCGGACATCGGAAAGGTTCCGAGTGATTCGGGTATTTTCGGAGTACCGGAGAGTTACGGGAATTCGTATTGGGCCTTAATGGGCCATACGGGAAAGGACAGAAAGGCCCCAAAGGGTGGCCGCACCCCTCCCCATGGACTAGTCCGAATTGGACTAGGGAGGGGGGGGGGCGCCCCCTTCCTTCCTTCTCCTTCTCCCTTCCCTTCTCCTACTCCAACAAGGAAAGGAGGAGTCCTACTCCCGGTGGGAGTAGGACTCCCCCCTTGGCGCGCCCTCCTCCTAGGCCGGCCGCCTCCCCCCTTGCTCCTTTATATACGGGGGCAGGGGGCACCCCATAGACACAACAATTGATCTGTTGATCTCTTAGCCGTGTGCGGTGCCCCTCCACCATATTACACCTCGATAATATTGTAGCGGTGCTTAGGCGAAGCCCTGCGTCGGTAGAACATCATCATCGTCACCACGCCGTCGTGCTGACGAAACTCTCCCTCAACATTCGGCTGGATCGGAGTTCGAGGGACGTCATCGAGCTGAACGTGTGCTGAACTCGGAGGTGCCGTGCGTTCGGTACTTGATCGGTCGGATCATGAAGACGTACGACTACATCAACCGCGTTGTGTTAACGCTTCCGCTTTCGGTCTACGAGGGTACGTGGACAACACTCTCCCCTCTCGTTGCTATGCATCACCATGATCTTGCTTGTGCGTAGGAAATTTTTGAAATTACTACGTTCCCCAACATCATCATTGTTGGACCTTCCGAAGAGGCGAAGAGCCAAGTGCAAGGTTCACACGAGTACGAACTGTTGAACCTCCCGAAGAGGCAAAGAGCCAAGCGCAAGGTTTTATAGGAGTTGTCGCTAGTAGGAGCGTACTAAAACTATAGCGAACGATGCTACTGTATGATGCCGCCACGTCACGTATATCCAAAGCTATGCCACCTTTTTTCTCAAAGAGCGTGTTGGAGCCCGTGCAACAACCACACAAGTTGCACGTACACATAACACATTTACTAGTAATAAATTCTAAAGGACAAATGCGAGTATGCCACACAAGTTCATCTCCAATTCATGTGATAAATTTGTGCACGACTAGTCTACATATATTCACAGCGCTACCGTTCACAATTTACCGTACTCCACTTACACGTTATAGATGGGCTACATGTCCTCCTCCAGGTTCCAGTCCCAGGTGTTCTTCATGGATGGCACGATCCATAGCGGTGGGCAACGGGAATCATTGTCGCAGCTTTCTAGTCCGGTTCCACACGATGGAGACTCATCCAAGCTGAAGCGGCATAAATCAGGGATAGCGTGTCCCAGCATGTCGTTCATCCGGCGGTGCGCACGGAAGACACAACCATGCTTCATGAACGGCAGACCTTCCGTGTCGTGCACGGATGGTGGCATCCGCTTCACAATGGGGTAGCTGTCCTCAATGAAAAGCGAGTACTCTCCAAGAGTGTTCCTCGGCACCCACGTAGCATCACGGGGGTCGAACTCGGCGCCATTCATCTGGTACACGCGGCATCTCAGATCTGGACACATGGTGACATACATAGTCAAGGTCCATGCATAATAATGTTGTGCTCAAATATGGCGGTCCGTAATACTGTGCACCAAATAGTATTACTCCGGTATAGAGGAAGTAAAATAACCGGCTTATTATATATAGCCACTGTTGGCTACATGGATGAGATAGTAAGACATGGAAAAACAAAAATGGTTGCAGCTAGTGGGTTCAAGTCTTCTAGGGCCTAGCTAGCTATACACGTCCTCCAAGGTAAAAAGTACTCCTACTAGTACGTAAGTAGAGTACTAGTACAACAATGAAAGAGAAGGCAAGAGGGTTAAAAAATGGAATACCTGGGTAGATGGCGACGGTCCGATCGTGGTAGATTGTGTGACCATGTTGCACATTAGTGGTACCATGGGTAACGACTGCTAAGATAGTTGATCCCAATATGCCAAAGTCAGCTACAAGGTTCCAGGTTAGACCGAATCGCGGATGCAAATGCACATCCAGGATCGGCGATCTTATTTTGATCGCGGGATGACTGGTCCCTGCAAAATAATGGAGTACCCTTAGGGATGCAAATGATGGTTTGTGCATTCCGTTTGTAATCTCCCGTACCATAGGATGGCAACCAGATGAAACAAGTCCCCTTGCTTGTCACCGCGAAGATGCGGTCTAGATGGCGCACGGCGTCTTCGAACGTGTAGGGGTACAAATCTGCCGCCGCCAACATGCGCCAGCCTCTGTCGTTACTGCCTCTTGCATTGATGGCAATCCTTATGTCGAACACCGCGATGAGATAGTAATCGTCGTAGCCGCATCGCTTTGTCGGCGGGTCTGCAATTGCTATCTTCTTCAATCTCATGTAGGCATCATCATACGTATTCAAGCCCAGCCAGTCCAAAAGGCCGATCCCAATGGTGGAGAAGGGGTCTACCGGAATGGCCGCACTGTTGTGGATGTTGTGCAAAATGATGGTGGTATCCGGCCGGAGGTATCCAAGCCAATCTTCGTTGGCACCGACCCAGACCTATATATAAGACGGTGGGCAGCGGAGAAATTACAGGATGGAAATGGAATAACTAAGTACTACATGATCAAACTCCATTACTGACCTGCTCATCGGACAAAATCCGACTACCTCTCAATGTCGGCAACTCTAGCGGAGTCAACGTGCAACCATGGCCAGGGAGCGGTGGACTGTTCGAAGGATTGTCCCATAGAAGAACCTTCTCCTCGAGGACGCATGGAAGGCCAACAAGCATGTCCTTTTCCCAAGCCATTTTAAGCACCATATTGAAATAGTTGGTGCAGGAAGCACCGAGTCTTGCGGCGGTGAGGACGTCGGAGCGGCGTGCGATTTCTCCCAGAGGATCGTCGTCCAAGGTCTCCCAGCCCTGACGAGGAGGAGAACCGCCTGGCGAATCCATGGGAGCAGCGACGAACTGCCTTCTCTTCGGGGGGAGGGGAACTGGCGAGGAGGAGATAAGAGCGTAGTAACCGCAGGGCCTCGTCCCTTCCAACTATAGATCGTTCCTTCCAACTGTAGCGAAGGGGTGATGCTATTATTTACTACTAGTACTAGCATTATGGGACGTTATGGGATTGCATTATACTGTAAATAATAGCACTAGTAAGAAATTTTTGGCACTAGCTAGTAGTTTTTGGCGTGGATTAAGGAATTTTGGGTATGTTTTTGCTATTTTTTGTACACGCCAACTAGTGTCAAAAAATATCAACATTATGTGACGGAGGAGTACGTACTCGTACTGTAGCTGTACTAGTACTACTTTCTCAACTAGTAGTGCGAGGGTACTACTAGTGCTATGTACTGTACTTCTAGTATAGTGCACCAGTTTTGAACTCTTGAATCTCAGGGCCAAGGAGCTACAGTTGGAAGTGGAGGGTACTACTGTTCTCTAGAACCATCGCTGTACTATCAATGTAGGGAAAGTACACCTGCGTAGTGGCCTAGTGGGTACTCTCGGTGCTCAATTCAGCCGCTCCTCTCACGTAGCTGGCCTACTCAGCCGCTCCTCTCACGCACACACTAGCAGCCTGTTTATCAGCGACGGTTACTGCGGGGGCAGAACATTTGAGTTATTTGATACAGCCAGACTAGGCCTTTCGCTTCCATTTGTGGAGGTGTAATGGATCTCGTCGAACTTTGTTAGTAGTTCCTTCTTTATGAATGAGATGAAGCAAAGCTTTTGCCTCCGTTTCAAAAAAAACACGTCAAGAGGAATTTCTTTTATAGTAGAGCCGATAATGGAGTGAAGTCCATGCGTGCAACGCCACAAACTACAGAGTAGTAGTAGAGCACTTTACATACAGAGCCATATTGCACAGTTCCCAATGCCCCGCCAGGCTTTTCCGACTCCTCAGGCTTTATTGGGAGGCGCTAGTTTAAATATGCTACTAGCCGATTTGGAAGCTACAAGCAAGGTGCGGCTAGGGAGAGCATGCGAGCCATGAGATGCTGGGAAGGAAAACCCTTTCACGTGGCTAGGCTATCCAGTGCACCTAGATTGTGGTACCGCACATCCGTTTGACTTCAAAACTCAAACTACCCGTGTAAAATATTGGCTCGCAGCAAAGTCACTATTTAAAAAAAGGCCGCCGTGCGTTCAGCCGGGATCGAACCCACAAAATGAGGTATACACTCCCGCGACCACTAGTAGTACTCGTTGCAGTACAACGCAACCTAGAATCGCCTTTTGTCGCTAGTAGTACATTATTCCTTACAAGAAACCCCTAATAATGCAAGAAACCCCTAATAATGCAAGAAACCACTAATAATGCCAAGAAACTACTACCACTTGCATACGTGGCCGACTTAAGATAAGACTACCTTATCAACCATTGTACATGCTCTTACCAACCAGCCCTACCAAGAAACGACTACTCTACAAAGTGCCGTTATAGGCACGTTTCAACCCATGGCCCTGTTTGGATACATTTGTTGTCAATCTAACCCTGCCATCCAAACACCACTTTGGTTAGAGTTAGTTCAGGGTTAGAATCTAACCTCTGACTTAGAGTATCCAAAGAGGGCTCGTGTCGGCCATTAAGTCAACGCCTTCTATTCGACCGGGCGTTATGACTTGTGGGACCTACATGTCAGTCTGCACAAAAATCCCCGAGTGACCTCCTACCTCTGGCCCGTCCACCTTGTCATCCTCGGCCATGGGACGCAGCTAGCGCCGCCGGCAGAAGGCGAGGTCAAAACCGCCGGCGGTGCGGAGACCATCTTGCGGCAGCCCGGATGCCAGCTCCGTCCGGCGCTCGCGGCCGCTAGCTAGCCAAGATAGCTCCGTCCAGCTGCTTGTCTGCAAGGTTTGCTAGTTAGATTGGCACGGCGGCGCGGTGGCTTGCTCGCGCGCGCTAAGGCCAGCCACCTGGCTCGAGCGAAGGCCAGCGCGACGGCTTGCTCGCTCGTGAGTCACGCTCGGGCCAGCCTGCCAACCCGTGCGGAGGCCAGCGTGGCGTCCGGCCCGTCCAGCGAAGCGCGGCCAACTCGCTCATCACCGGCGCCACCGATGAACACGCATCAACACTGTTTGAAGTAATGTTTAGGAAAAATAATGATTTGAGGGGGAATAACAGGATAGAAGGTCAGATGTGGGTCCCTCGTGTCAATGGTCAAACAAAATGTGTTGGTTTAAGCTGCCTCGTGAGCACGGACGTGTGGGCCAACCCTGTCATAAATGGGTTAAAACTAACCTAATCGGTAGGTAGTAGTTTTTGGCGTGGATTAAGAAATTTTGGGTATGTTTTTGCTATTTTTTGTACAATAGATTCTTCCTAGGGCTGGTTGAAAGTGGTAGTTTTTTTTGTTGAATACTCTACATATTGTAAGTAGGAGTGAAAGTTAAGCTTTGGAACCCAATAAGCAAGGCTAGTTACATAGTGCATATGTGTACATGATTGAAAGTAATATCAACCATGAGTAACTAATATCTTGATGGAAAACTCGAAACTATGGAATACTAGGGAATTTTTTTTGCATGGTTGGAAATACTAGCAATGTTCATGTGCGTTGCAACGAATCATAATTAGAATAATACTTATTCACAAACTTGATACAAAACACTCTAATTTTGATATACATATATCACTAGAGATATATTATGTTTCAATTAGAATATATTCCTTGGGATGTTTTGGTGAGGTCAGGGAGGGATGTGGTTGGTTTTAAGATACTAATTATGGGTTTTTATGCAAATTGGTAGACAAGTGGGATGTTTGTGAGAAAAGGCAACAACTTACCTCACAGTCGTTAGATGTGGATCTAATGGTCACAAATAACGGATGGCAGACACACCATCATCACCAACTTAGTCTTCTGTAGGAGTACTAGCAAGATCCGTGCATTGCATGGAATATCAAGATGCATTTTTTTTAATAAAAACACTCGTTGTGATTGACCCATGCGGGAGTAATCCCATGTGTAAAAACTAATGATATCTCAAGAAATAGGAGATAAGGTGAAGAGGAGTGGGGCGTGGTGGTGATCGGTGGTCGGACTGAGCGGAGGCATGGGGATTGATGATGCCGGCAGCGGCCACCAGGCCAGTTTGTTCTAGAGGCTTCCTTTCTTAATTGCTCAACAATGAGGTTGTTGGAGATAAGGATGAACGAGGGAGGGCCTTGTCTGCAAATGTGGAGAGGGGTGCGGGTATCTTTTAGTTTAATTTCCATCAGTCAGATATAGATTGGACGGTCTATATTGCAAGATGGCACGCATACCATCATCACCAACTCGGTTTTTTATAAAAGAAGAAATATAAGTATGGAGATACAAACGTATTATCGATACTTGCGTAAACTAGCATCTACATTCTATTCAATGCCTCAGCATGTGAGGCCTTAGCACAATGACTTCTCGACTGTGTAAAACAAAGGTTTTCCCGTCGCCGATAAGGAGGGGGTGACTGCGGCGCGCTTTTTGGCTTGCTCTAGTCCTAGTAGTCATACTAGGCGGTCTAAGCACATGTAGATTTATTCTTTTTCACGTCTCGTGTTTGCCGTACTGCCACGACTGTTGATGAATTGTTGGTAAGTTATTCACGGGGAAACCCTTATTGAGCGTGTTTGCGAGAGAGAGAGAGAGACAGTGTGCGTGTGTGATATGTCTAGAGACTGAGGCAATGATAACAGATTCTTTGTGTCTATGTGTGTGGAGGATAGAGAGAGACATGTACATGGGGCTTTGTGTTGTGTAACGTGGAGACACATATACATAATTAGAGAGTGAGTGTGCGAGATACACATGCGGACATGGGGAGAGATGAGGATCCAGATTAAAGGGTGTTTGTGCGTGTCTGTGTGTGTTTGTGCATGCGTTTGTGTGTGAGAGGGAGTGTGTGTATGTGGAGTAGAGAGACCACTAATGATGTAAACCTAGTATAAGGGAAGGGGGAATGCTGTGACATGTGTAGTAGCGGGATAGCATGGGTGCGGGCGGGGGGAGCAGACTATTTGGAAGAGACATTGATTGTGTGTGGGAGAGGGGTGTGAGAGCGAGAGAGAGAGAGATAGCTAGCGACGGAGAGAGAGCGAGAGAGGAAGAGAGGGGCGAGAGAGGGGGCGTTTGTCTCCATATATGGCGTATAGATAGGGAGACAATGTTGATGTTGTTTGAAATTGGCCTATGTACGGAGACGCAAGGGAAGCGAGTCATCGTGTGTGTGATAGGGACTTCATGAGAGATCTAGAATAGATGGTGTAGAGAACAATGTGCGAGATCGAGAACGATGATACATTAGGGAGCTATGGAAAGAGTCACGACATATATGTATACAGGGAGGAGCTGGGGCAGGTCCGCATGTGGGAGAAATAGAAAGAGGAGAGTGGTGCACAAGCAGATAAAGTGTGCTTGTTTTGGAGTGGGGGTGGTGTGTGACGTGAGTGTGCGAGAACCACATAACTAGGGAGATAGATGTTTGGGGGCGACGTTTTGTGTGTATGGGAAAGATACACTCTACATAGTCCATGTGCTTGGGAAAGAGAGATGCCAGGAGACCTAGCTAGAGAGTGGGGGAAGATATGTGTGCATGCCCAAGAGATAAAGTGATAGAGACCTATATTGGGGTCCGAACTTTAGAAGAGAGAGGGGTGTTAATGTGCTCGTGTGTTGGTGTTTGGGGGAGAGAACGACTTCTCTGTGTGTGTGTGTGGGGGGGGGGGCGACGAGGGGGGGGGTTGCTTCAGATAAAGAGTGAGGTGTCTATATTTGAGGGACTTTAGCGTAATTGAGATATACATGGTCAATAGTGTATGCACTCAAGGTTGATCAATTTGTTTCACAGTTTGGACTATGAGATAATGATACTTTTGAACATGCGTGATATACTTTGATGTACCAGAATTACAAACCTAAGATTGGAATTTTGGAATTCGACTCCATCATTAGCTTTTGTAATTCATTTAAACGGAGGTACATTTTTAAGCCGGGATTTCGTGATTTCAAATTCATATCAAACCTAGAGATATACACATACGGGCATGTTCAAACTTTATAATCATCCACTTTATTCATACACATACACATTTTTGCTTTTGTCATCATATTTAGGATAAACACATTTGAATTTTTCATTTGAATTGGACCATATGATGGTATTTGCTTGTAGTAGCTCAATGATCCATATTTGAATTGAATGGACAATCTAAGTTTCGAGTTGGAGACATTGATTTTCAAAACTTGCACTTTTTTTTGCGTGCAAAACAAACAAATTCTCGGCCATGATATCATAGTCGGCTGTACAAGAGCAGAATATAATTTCAGGTGCCAAAAGCTTTCAAACTTCCCGCTCACATCAAAATATCTTGCGCCCGAAAGTTTTGCCCTGCGATATTGCTGTTTTACCCCTGCCACATGAACGGAAAAGGGCTGCTTTGGTAACTCCATTGTTTTCCCCTCTTTGCCCCCAACATTCTTCCCCAGAGCCCCTCCCCTTCCCCTCCCCGACCCCCAACCACGGCAAGCCACCTAATCTAGTCCTCCGCCGCAGCGGTGGACCTCACACCTCGACGGATCTACCTTCCGCACCTTGGAACCGCCAACTGCCAACTCACCACTTCACCGGAGTCGCTTCAGCGACTGGCTTGTATGCCGCTCCAGATCTCCTTGACCGCCATCATGGTCCACCGCACCGGATCTGCTTAACCGGCGCCCTCGTCCACCATAGTGTAGGCCCTTCACTGACTCCCTCGTCCGTCCCTTCGCTGGCCCTTCATACAAGCCCTCGTCCGCCGCAACAGATCCGCCTCACCGAAAGCACTGTACAACGCGCCCGCCGAAGCCTTCATCCACTACACCGGACCCGCTCCACGGACGCCATATTCAACTCCACCGGCCGTGCATTACCGACGCCGCAGCCTCATCAGGTTATTTTGATCTGTACTCCTTCGGTTTTTCTCTTTATCGTGCAACTGTTCACTTACCACAGATGAGCTTTCTTGTATGTCGACAGGCGCCGCAACCGTAGCACCGGAGCCGCTTCAGCGACGACGACAGCCAGCCCAAACTCCACCGCAACACGAGCACCATCGACGATCCTTAGCTATCAAGTATGCCAACGATACCCATACACCGCCGAGAATCAGGTACTATTATCCAACGGCCGGCGCCTATGTTCACTTTCTTAGCATAAGCACCGCACCTTTGAATTTCTTCAGGGCATCATTCAGTTTTTCATGAGACGTGTTATTCTGCTTGCAGCTCTAGGGCCATACTTCTGGCAGTGAACATGTTACATGTGCTAAATTACATACCAGTGCACATATAGTTAATATGCTTTAGTTTTGTCCTAAGTATTACTGTACTTCCTAGATATCACTACCTACTATTTTACTTCTTGCATGCTATATTTATGATAATGGTGTTGTTCTGATGCCACCTGTTGGGTCCATCAGACTGCTTCATGTTCTCTATGCTTAATTACACATCAGCAAACTAGCATGTGGTTCCGCTGGTTTTTGTTCGTTTTACCCTACATTTTCTGATGCTAGCTATTACATCACTACTACGAGCCTCTGTTCATTACTTTTGTGTGTGTTCTTGATCTTCCCAAGTTGCATGACTAATTTGATGCTTCTATTAATTATGGAGCTGCCAACCCCATCAAGGAAAATATTTGTTCTTTTGGGGCTGGCACCTCGAACAAGCATAAAAATAGAGGGAAGCTGATATATTGTCGTGTATGCACACACCCATCTTTCATTAGTTTAGATGAACCATTGATGATCAATTCAAACCAGTGTATGCGATTAAAATTAATTTTTCCTAAATAGAGGGTGGAGAATAAACTACAACAAGTAGATTTGCAACCACGGGATGCTGACGATATCTTCAAAGAATATTGCAACAGCAACGAGGCTTCACAGCAACATATGGTAAGCCAACGTGTTTTAGTACATGTGAAATGTAATGCGTGTGGGCTAATTTCTTGGCTTGTGCTCTCAACCTGTAATCCTACATAATAACAAATAGTTCAGTTGTCTGCTTTGCTGTATTGCTTGATTCGAATGCTTGTTTGTTATTTGTTACGCTATACCTGAGTTGGCCAATATGTCAGCAGTGCCTGCTATACTATCGTAAAGAAATGTAGTTCATTTGAGTCCTTAACTTTTCCTCTGAACTTCATCACAAGACTGTCTTCGTAGTTTATATGAGGCCACACTGTTAAGTGCTTTCTCAGATTATTTCAACTGCTTAGATGCCTTGGCAACTTAAATATAGCGGTGGTACACTCCCTTTCAACTAGGGATGTCAACTGGGTCCCGTTTAATCCCGATTAAAGTCCACTAGTTGTATGATAGTTCAAAAGAGTTTTTGTTTTTTTGAAGAAAATGAACCAGGGAGCTAGCTAGATGGGATTGGCGGATGTCGTTTATTTGCCGCTTACATCCCTAGTTTCATCTTACCATTTTAATTTCTTTTCGGCTGATGCAGCTTCGAACCACTTAAATATAGCTTGCCATGCTCGGCAATAATTCGTATGTCGTTTACCATGTAAGCTTACTGCCTGGATCATGCGATAACTATCTCTTACTTATGTCCAGCGGAAACCTTTCAGGATGCCGTTCACACTAGGACACAATGTACAACCCCAGAATCTATTTGTGGAAGCAGTGTGCCATCCATGTTACCAGATGGTAGCAGTTCAGAGGCAACACCACCGGAGAGCAGTCTGAGCACAGGTATTATAGTTCTTGAGGCTCTACTAGAGGCAGAAAGAGATGGTGTGGCTGCCATGAATGAGGTAATCTCGATCTTGAAGCTGGAAATTATGCAATTAGCTGCACACATTATGCAAGCAACCCAAGAATTGGAGGAAGTAAGAATGTTGCATTTGAAGACGGAGGAGGTTCTGCTGCTTCCGCTATCTGAAGCCCAGGGTAATCCCAGTTCTTCTTTAGTTAGCAGTTGAAATTGTCATTAGATTATTGTACTTGCATGTTGTGTCATGTCTCTGAATGGATTATGTTGTAAGACCCCCTATGTTGTCCATGTGTTGTAATGATCCAAATTTTTTAGGCGAGGTAATCCTCAGTACTTGTATGATTGACATAAGGTGAACTGTTTTTCGTGTGAGCATATTGTATTGGATGAAATAACTGTTTGACTCAAAGTGTATCCAACCTACTGAATTCGAAGATCACGACATTTCTAAATCATAATCATATATAAAGGTGGAATAAATCTTTTTTGTGGGTTTGAAGAAATAAATAACAAAACTTAGAATTATCTGTGGATATTCGTAATCGAATAAAAAATGGATTTGGATTTAGTTGCCAGGGCCCAGGGCAAACGTGAATGCTAATTCTCCCAAGTTTTGAACGAAGCGGCTAAACAACCACTATCATTTGTGGGCTGCCCGAAGCAAGTGTTTGCGAGATGGAAATTACTGTCTACCCTTGACACTTGACATCCTTATCGACCGGATTTACACTGCTGTCGATAGGGGTAGACTAGTAACTTCAATCAGACGTGACACGAAAGCCTCTGAGCCCATTCAGACATGGTGGGCGCCAAACGTGGGCGGCAAAACACATTTGATTCAAGCTCGTCCGAAAGACATGTGTCTCTCCCTCCATTTCCCCATTCATCCACGGTGGGCGGCAAAACAAACTCTCCTTGTCTGAAATCGATGTAGGCTCATATTTTAAATAGGGGCAGATGTGTAACTTCCCTTAGACGTGACACAACCGCCCTACCTGTCAGCCCCGTTCATACACCATGGGCGCCAACCGTGGGCGGAAAAACACCCTCTCCTCGCCCGAAATCGTTACCAGCAAATATTTGGGAGATGCGAGATTACCGTCCTATCCCCAACCGATGTGATGTCCGAAATTTTAAACGGGGGATAAGTTCATCACTTTCCCACATTTCAGACAAGCGCGTCCCAAAGTTTGAGATCCCCCTCCCCCTCCATTTCCCCATTCATACACCGTCGGCGCCATGACAACCTCCCCAGTGCGGCCAGCCTCCTCCGTCCGCCACCCCGTCCTCCACCTTGCCGGAGCCGCTACCCCTACCCCGTCGTCCACTGCAAGAGATGGACGTCTCTCATCCACGACGCCGGACCAGGATCCTTTCATCGCATTGTCTCGCTTCATCGGCGCCATCGTCCACTTTGCCGTTGCCGCTCCTACGACCGCCTCGTCCACGGCAACAAGATTTATCCCCCAACCCAGCCGTCTGCCATCTAAAGTCTTCTTCCCCGCCGCCGACAGCCATCGCACCCACAACACCCTCAACGTATCAGCAGGGGCCTACACGGCGTTGCAAGAGAGGTGGTACTCTTCCATATGTTCTTAAGTTATTGATCTCACCCGGAAAATAGATCTTAAATTGTTTACTGTACTTTTCTTGTCCGTACCAAATCGTTGTGGCTAGTTGAATGTAAACATTAGTTGCGAAGTAGCTTTTGCACCTTCATATCCGCCATGTCACGGTCACTATACTCCTAAAGCTTATGGTTTCCCCCCTTTATATTCACTACCATCATCGTAGGTGCTTCCCTGCTTCGTGTCGTGCTAGCACTGCTCCTCAAGACCTCAAACCATCAAGCGAAACAACATGCCACTCATAATTCCAAAGCTTACGTGTTGAATTACGAATCTGATATGATGCTCATATTACTAAAATAGAGAACGTTTAATTGGTCACCTAATGTTCCTATATTCGTTTCGAAAAGCATGTGCACCACCCACTGGTCCAGCTAGTTCCACTTTCCTGATTTTACTCTTGATGCTTAGCGTTTTCCCCTTTTATCTACTCTACTATGATCTGCGTAGGTGCTTTCTGTCATACTAGCATTACTGCACCCTTCAAGCTAAACAACACAACACTCAAAATTCCAAAGCTTAGTTGTTCAAATATGATTGTGATATGATACTGATATTAGTTAACAGACACATTTAATTGGTTAGCTAAAGGTCCCACTTGAGTTTCCAAATGCATGTCGCGACATATATAGACACAACAGAATTGCATTTCTTTCTCACTTGTTGACTATACTTTCTTGTTCATACCAAATCTTAGTTGTTATTTCAAAGCAAATATCGGTTGCTAACTACCCTTTGTGCGGTTTGCAGCTTCAGATCTGCCATCCCATTGCCACGGTCAACACTATACTCATCATGCTTACGGTTTCCCCATTTTATGATGACCACGATCAGCCTACGTGGTTCGTGTTGTAATAGCACTGCTCCACCCATCGAGCTAAACAAGCTTAGTTGTACAAATTCAAATATGATATTATGCTGATATTAGTAAAACTGAGAGATGTTTAATTGGTCAGCTAAATGTTCCTACTTTAGTTTCGAAATGCATGTGAGCCACATATGGAGAGACCGGAAGGAATAGTATTTCTCTGTGCGCTTTGGTTCATCATGGGTGGCCAACCGACATTGTATAGAAAGACTTGTAATATCTTCAGTCTGCTTGCTCTTCTGCTCTTCTTTAAGATGATCCTCTTCTCTTGCGGTCGACTGGTCAGGTCGAGTTATTCTCCCTTAGTATATTTTGAATCTGTCAGGTCAGGTCGACTTGTGCTTCTTTACTATATGTTGAAGCTGTCATCTGCGAAGTATCATCACTTCTGGAGCTCTCATATTTTGAGTAGTAGGCCACATTATATTAATGCACACACCAAATTACAGCATGCATGGAACCTCTTAGAAGTTGCAGAGATAGCACAAAGGGGTTTACATGGAGGAAGTATTGGATTAGAATCACTTCTGCATTACAAAGATAATCTCACTTGTTTTTATGTTTTCATGCATGTCAGGTATTGAACATTATCAAAATGAATATGAGAATGGGCGCACGAGAGGAATATTGCGGAACGATCCACTGGCTAACAAACTTGGCATGGTGGAGGATGACCTATCTTATTCACCCATCAAGGTGCATGCTCTAACTTGGCAAGGTTGTATTGGTCGCACATATTTTGCATCTGACCTCTTGCATTACTTCTACTTTGTTACACCATCTGCTTAGTTTAAGCATCATATATGAGTATATGCCATACCTATCCATTTTCTGTACCTATTCCATGTGTTGTTATACTATGTTTTTCGAGTCAAATGTTGTTCTTTCGTAATAGATGTCCAAAAGGAAGAGGGTGATTGTAGATCCTCAAGGAGTACAAACTAGGTATTTGGAAATGGTAGTGATACCTGTTAAATCAGATAGATCAGCAGCCACAGAAAACACAGGCCCAACTGTAACAGACTTTACCCCTACTCCAGTGGCCAAACCCCTATTAGAACTGCTGACAGCCCAGCGTCAGGTACTGTCTATGATATCAATTCAGAATTTGAACTCCTAAATTTCTGCATGTGCCTTACCTTCTCTCTTGTATGAAAACTAATTTCAGATGAATCTCCTTGCTCAAAGGGTCATAGGATCTCACGACAATACTGGGCTCTGCATTGCTCTTGTCAGTACCTCTTGCCCTTTGTCAGCATACTTACACTCATTGCTGTTTGATTATGTAGCATCACTGTAAATGTTCGCTTCTTTATCCTTCCTTTGCTTGAAATTATAAGATCTATATTTACTCTTAGATAAATGTAGAATTAACACAATGGTTATGAAGTTTTGGATTGCTCATGTAAGTACCTGTTGTCATGTACTCCCTCTGTATCGAATTAATTGTTGATCAATTGGATGTATTTAGAACTTAATAGTGCTAGATACATCCATTTGAGCGACAACTAATAACGGACGGTGGTGGTATTACTGTACATGCATCGCAAGATAGTTGATTGTCTAGCATTAGTCTGCATCTTATCTGCCCTGCCCTCCACTTTCTCCAAATTATCATATCTACATTTACTCTTACTGAAATGTTTAATAAAGCCAATGCCACTGCACACGTTGATGTCTGCATTCCTCTTGTCAGTACCTTTTGCCTTGTAACGCTGTACTTAATTAATTGCTATTTGATTATGTATCATCAGTCTGCACCTGAGCTTCATTATCCTCTATTTCTTCCAATATTATTTGATCTATATTTACTCTTTGCAAAATGTAGAATAATGGCAACGCTTATAAAGAATTTTCTTTGGGGAATTTATTGAATTATCTTTCCATCAACATGGAGAAGGGCTTTGTCCAGCCCGTGTTAACATGTAATGTAAGTTCATCCTTCTCAAGCCTTCAAACTTTGTTCTAGTATAGATTTGGATAGGCATCATTTCCTCCACTCCTGTTTACATCTGATTGGATGTTTGCAACAACTACCAGTTTTAAATTGTAGTTGTAAAAACATGTTCGTTATGCAGAATAGATCCATTTATTTGCTTATATAATTGTGAAACCTGTTACGTGTCTCCTTGTTTCTCTTTTAGAGTCGTATCTCTTATGCCACGCAGAACTGTAGAAAAGATAGTGAGCCAAACCATCTTGAGGACAGCGAGATGACCCCAAGGTCCTGTCTTGATGAAGACAGTGAGTTGAAGCTACTCACCAGTAGGTGTGAGACAACCTCTGTGCAGTCGCTGCCTCAATCAGTTCGACTTCTTCAGTCTCAACTTAAAGCGGAAAGGCTTGCTTCAGCTCAGCTCCGACTTGAAGTCAAAGATGTAATGAAGATGTCAGGGGACTGCCTTGCGCACTATGGTGCCATACAACTAGGGATGAAACATCTATCGTTGACACAACTAAGGTCTCATCAGCTTGTTCGGCTGCTTGCGGGGGCCCGAGCTTGCCAGGTCTAGTGCCTTCTGAAGTGCTCTCAGTTTTGTATATTCTTTTGTCGGCGCGTTTATATGCACTGGTGGCAACCTTTGATGCCCAGTGTATGTAATCCGCGGTCATGTTGCACTTTATTATCACCGGGTAGCGAACTTTGATTCCTAATATGCCGTTATTTCTTTGTTGTATAGTCTAGGTTTATTCTTTGGTCGGTATGCTGTAATTTAGGCTGGAAGGTTCAATGGATCTCAGTGTTATCGGTCTTCAGGTCGGCTCGTTACTCATATGGGCCAAAACATGGGCCTATAATCATCTTGGGCCATTAGCAGGTCTAAACCTATAGTAGTTTCCCGCCTTTAACAGGCCGTGGGCTACATATTTACTGTAGTGACACTAGGCTTCCTATGGGCCGTAGAAACAATGGGCCTTCTACGGTCCGTAGAAACAATGGGCCTTCTACGGTCCGTAGAAACAATGGGCCTTCTACGGGCCGTAGAAACAATGGTCCTTCTACGGGCCGTATCATCAATGGGCCTTAGACGGGCCGTATGATCGATTGGCCAAACATGGCCCAAAAACATACCGCATTATGGCCGTAAATGGGCTAGAGTTGGAGTCGTCCTTTCATGGGCCGACCATAACGGGCCGTCGTTGATAGGCCGTATTTGATGACGCTATGAAAACGGCCCAACGTATTAACGGGCCACAAACGGGCCGACTGTAACCACGGGCTGAATTTGGCCCACAAGCAGAAAATGGCAGTAACGGGCCGTAAGTAACCGAATGCTGGAAATGAGCCCAAGAATAAATGGGCCCTGAGAAGGCCGAAAGATAACATGGGCTGCAAACGGACCAATGGATTAATGGGCCGTTAATGGGTATAAAGTGATACACTGTTCATTACGGGCCAGTTTCACCACGGGCCGTTAATGGGCCAAGAGTTACAAAGGGCCTCATCTGGGCCGAAAGACGTCATGGGCCATACATGGGCCGGAACTTAAAATGGGCTGGGATCATATTGGACGGCCCAGATGACGCTACTGGGCCTAATTCGGATAGGTCGTAACGGGCCCTGGGTTAGCGGGCTGTAAATGGGCTATATGCGAACAAGCCGTTAACATGCTTTCCGTGGGCCGGCCCGCCACCTTTTGACCAAGTCAAATGGGCCGGCCTTTTCACAGGAATGGGCCTCTGTTGGGCCATGCCACATGTCGACGTATCATAGGCGCCTTCTGTCCAATGAGTGGATGACATCTGTCCCAACGGTGAGCCGACACGTGTTTCCTCCAGCCAATGATGATTTTACATGTGGAAAATCCCCATTGGTCGGGGCTGTTAGCGGGTTATCGGATCCAAAACTGGACCCGATAGCTTAACGGTGTTCCGTTATGGTGGATGCCACGTGTCGGTCACCCTTGACGAAAGCATTTTTGTGACGCGCGATTTATCGTCATGGAAGTGGACACTTCCGTGATGATAATTTTGGTAATGTCATGGAACACTTCTACGACAGCACAGGTATGAATATCTTGATCATAAAATTGTCATGGATGTACATGCATGACAAAAAATGCGACTTACTATGACAAACACGTATCATCACGGAAGTGTATTTTTTTGTAGTGTTATTCTACATCTAATGCACTTGGTCTTGTTTTCATGCATATGATTTTGAAAAGTAGGTCCAGGTGGATGTTTTGCTTCATTCCTTTCAACAAAATGCATGAATAATTGAATAGTAGAGTGCCATTGGAAAATTCCCTATTGCTATGTTTTTCCGTTGAACCAAAATAGCCCTAATGGATCGACATGAATGTATAGTAATAAGTGATGCAACAAGTGTACAACCTCTTTGCCGTAGCCGTGTTGACCTCAGCATCATTGGGTTGGTCGCTGAAGCAGTTGAGGCAGAGGTGGCTGTCGGAGGTGTGGAGGAAGATCTGAGGAATCTGTAGACGGCATCCAGGGCACTGCTCTGTTGTGATGGATAGTTCTGTCGTTGGTGCAGCCCCGGTGAGCCGTAAGACGTCAAGGCTGAAGCAGCACAAGACAGACATCGTCAATCTCAAGTGGGATTCTAATAGCATCTCCAATAGATGATGTAAAATAGATGTAAAATTTACATCATCAAAAACCACCTGACTACAACAGATGAGGTAAAAACTGTTGACTCTGAACTTAACTGTCGAAACTGAAATTTACTGTGGAATCTGAATGTTACCGTCGAAACTGAACGCAATGGTAGCAGAGAGGCACTTGACATGTAGTTTAGGGAGGGCCTGCAGTTCATCTTCAACCTGCACCCCCCTGAGCCGCCAGCCACCACCGGCCGAACCGCCGGCCCCAGCGCCGCTTCGCCGCCCTGAAACAACTCCCCACCGCCGGTCCGCCACCGCCCCAGCCAGCCCTATAGGCCCCCCACCCCCACCCTGAACCGTAAGATAGATAGTGGGGTACCTCTCCGGCGAGCCCCCGTCCCCACTTCGGGTGGTTCTTCCTTAACTCCGGCGAGCCCCCCACCCCCTGAAAATCGACTGACCCAAAAGTCGATTCAGTCGACTGAAGTGTAGCTAAATCGGAGCAGAGAAACATCACGAGCGAGGGGGGGGGGGGAGCAGCAGCAGCAGCGCGAGCGAGCGAGCGAGAGCCGGAGCAGCTGTAGCTGGGCGAGCGAGCGATCGAGCGAGAGCCGGAGCAGCAGCAGCACGAGCGAGCGAGAGCTGGAGCAGCAGCAACAGATTCGGCTGGTATGGACGCCCCCGCCGAAGGGGCCTCGCACTGGGGGAGAGCTGCCGTGGAGATGTCGCCCGCGGCGCCGGCTTCAAGGTAGCCGCTCCATGGGGGTGCGGGATGGAGCACCGTCGGCACCGGGAGGTCGAGCTAATGAGAAGGTGCGATGCGATGAGTGTACAACCTCTTTGGTGGCACCGAGTAGGCCTCGGCTTTGTCCGAGGAGTCGGTGAGGATGCTGCGGTTCCGGTGGAGCAGGTTAAGGCGGCGCTTTGGGGAGGGAGCAGCCGCGATAGACGAGGCGATCGTCGGAGCAGCTCCTTGGAGGTGGAGGACGGGGCGGCTGAACCAGAGGGACGACGAGATGGACGACGGATCCTCATCCGGGGAGGTGGCGAGGGACGTCGAGCTGTTGCGGTGGACGACGTTGTCGGGGAAGAGTCTCCGGCTGGGCAGTGGTGAGGTGGCGGACGGAGGAGGGTGGGGTTTCGCGGCTCGAGCGGAGAGGTTATGGCGGCCTGGGATTTTGAATGGCAAAAAGGAGACGGTGGGAGGGGTGAACCATGACTTAGGGACGCGCTTGTCCAAAATGTAGGTTGTGTTACAAAAGTAGCCCGCACCAATTTGAACTAGCGGCCCTTTCGGCTCAGTGTTAGAAGGGGGATTTCGCGTGTCGGGATTTGGCAGCTGGAGGGAGTTTTCGCGCGCGTTGTAATTTCGGGATAGCAAGGCACGGCTTGTGAAGGCGCCAGTTTTGGGAGCATGATATCTGAATTTTCGGGATATAACAAGGCGCGGGTTGAATTTTATGGACAAGCCTAACGTGTAATATTGTACTTGCACGTGCCAAATCGATTCGCACTTCCCTCAACCAAAAATAAAACAAAAAAATAAAACTATTCACACCACACAAAGAGAGAGTCTTGCCCCGTTTTACTATAAAAATGCTATTTAAAGCTACTCATACCAACAATTTAGTGCAATTAAATGCTATTCGGTAGTATGAATCCATGGTATGTCCAATTAAATTTTTTCGCTTGCTGTATAATGCATGTAACCTACTCATACCAACATTTTAGTGCATTCCAAATGTCTATACTACCGCTGCAATTCGAACTGAATTTGAATTCGTTTCTCTATTTCAATAACAAATCTACAATCATGATTGTTGCCAACTTCAACCATCATTCGTGTATTACCTTAATAACACACCACATGATTACTATAGAGATAGATATGAACTATGTGTACTACATGAACTCGAATTCTTTTTTTTAATACACTTGATGTTGATTCCAAATAATAGTACATTTGATGTACTAACTATATATTCATAATCTAAACCATGTTCCATACGTGTACACCGTGTTTATCACACATAGTATAGTGCCCCGCCCCCTACATTATGACAAGTATTTAGACCTGAGCTGCAAAAGCCACACATTAGCCCAAATTATGATCAATGTTCTATATGTTATACGTAGGATTAGCAAGATGCCCATGCGTTCCACAGAACATCAACATGATTAAGGGGAGGCCTAATTTGCAAATATGGAGAGGGGTGAGGGTATCTTTTTTCAAAATTGCCATAGTTTCCTTCCTATCCGTCATATATAAATCGGACGGCCTATATTGCAGGATGGCACCATCATCAACAACTCCTTTTTTATAAGAGTAGAGATAAAATATATTATATGTAGTATAACATGTTCATAACCACACCATGTGTATCACCGTTATATATACTCACACATGCGTCGGGTTTAAAACACTACGAGAAATTCTTCAAATATCTGAATTCGCTTTTTATAATGAAGTATGATCTCTATTCGTCTTTTACACCCACACAATCCTCTTATCTTTGTAGCTAGCTAGCGCTAACTTTCTCTCGTGCATGCAGACGCCCGCATCCCTTTAACCCTCCCTCAGCATTCTCTAGCTCCATCGCGCAAATTCGTCTTTTCACTTTAGGTCGTTCACCGACGGTGTGTGTAGGCCCCCCAGCTCCTTCTTTATGGCACACATCGATTGATATGCCTCTCTAGCCAGGTGTGCCTAGCACAAAACACAAGCTTCCCCTCTTCTCTTATCACCGCCCATGCCTCACTCCCACCACTCTTTTCATCAATCTCGTACTCGCACACTTGTCCCCCCTCGATATAGTATGACTCTCGCACCACCTCCTAGATGCATCCCTCTCTCTCTATCCTTCTCCCCGTGCCTCATTTGCTTCTAACACACACATGCATGTATACCGATCGATCTCCCAACATATACCTAGGTCGACTTTAACTATTCCCCCCCATCGATCGACGTACCTCACAAGTTATGTCTCTCCTTTCTCTGACAAAGGACGATTGATCTTCCTGTGTAGTCATGTCTGCTTACCACATCCGTATCGCCCCCCTCATCATTCATGCATACCTCCTGACCCGTCTCTCACACGCAAGTGCACAGACAGGCAGCCATCCCCTCTCTTATTGATATTGCAGGCGTGCCCTCCGGTTGTCTAGCAAGCCTATCCCACCATTTGTTAGAAGCAACTCCACTACCACCCCCTCCAACACTCTAGCTCTATCTCTCTCCCAACCTTATTCCTCTCCTACACATATGCATGGATGACAATCGATCTCCCTTAATACATGAGGTAGATCGATCTCCCTTAATACATGAGGTAGGCCTCTCTCCTCCTCCACACATATACCAGCCATTGTACCTCTATAGTTAATTAGGCCTCCCTCCCACCCCCACCACACACCGATAGTCAAGCGCTGTAGGTAGGTATCCATGCCACAGAGAGAAACTACACCTGTCCCCTCTCACGTTCCAGTAGGCCAGCCACTCTATATCTTTGATGTGGGAACACACAAATTCGATGGCACTCTTTATCGATCGCGCGCGCACACACACACACATCATCCCTCTCTTTGATTCTATGGACACCTCAAGCCGATGATACCTCCACTCTCTTCTCGTGGATCACCCCCTCTATATATATGATATATCTAGGACTCTATTTCACACACATTGCATATGTTACATTTTTTGATTGACCCCACCCTCCCCTCCTCCCCCCGCCCCAAAGAAAACTCTCACGAACCCACACACTATATCTCTCTACATTTGTATCTCTCTCACACAACCCCACGTAGGTGGTGTACGTATACAAGAAGAGAATAGGTGCACTGTGCACATACTCACGCTTCGTGCCCAGCCACACCCGCTCTGGTACACGGTGGAGCTCATTTCTGTACGAAATGGCAGCGTACGTGCTAATTTGAACGCGTGTAGCGGTTCTTTACCTACGGAGGTCGTGTACCACGCGTGCACGAAACAAAGTTCGACTTGATGCGTTGGCGCGTTATTTTTAAATAAAGTTATATCGCTCAATGGCACGTACACAGAATACAAAACGATTTTTATGGAGAAAAAGGTAGTCCGCTGCACTATATACAATGGAGCCTACCTGCCTGGTTTGTCTCTCTTCAGAGTATCTCACACAAGGCTGCGGTGGTGTCACGACCGGTTTTTCAATAAAATAATTATTGAGAAACCAATCCCTGTTACGGACCAGCGAGGAAGAATTCCTTCTCACTGATAGACAATACATTGGTCACAGAAGAAAAATACCAGGAGTACTAAATATAATACAAAGTTGAGCAGAGACTGCCCAACGATTTATTACATGCACGCCGATAAAACAATACGGCGGATAGGGTGGCAAACTTCTAACTCACGATAATAACGGTGGTGGAAATATCATCGCGAAGCGAGTGACATGATTCCAGAATACTACAACTCTTCGAGCGTCGGAGTGAGGCTCGAGAAGACTTATTGCGGGTGGCGGAAGCGTAAACGATACAAGTGACCAATATCCGGGATCGTGCAGGACTGACTGGGACTCCTCTAGGCGTCGGACGCGCTATCAAACTCTTCATCCAAGAGATTGCCTTCGTCAACATCTGGCCAAATCAACAAGCCAGGTGAGTACTATGAAAGTACTCGCAAGACAGTTCGGACATAAGGTATAACAAATGCAAACATGAAGCACATGAATAAGTTAACCAGTGCGATCAGACATAGAGATAATAAATACTGGGTGCCAAGCGAGGGTCTGAATGACGCCTCGGGCGGAAACTGTAGAATAGTAATACTGGTGCTAAACGAGTGTCTGAAAGACTCCTCGAGCGGAAAATGCGGAATAATAATACAGGTGCCAAACGAGTGTCTGAAAGACTCCTCGAGAGGAGAATGCGGAATAATAATACAGGTGCCAAACGAGTGTCTGAAAGACTCCTCGAGAGGAAAATGCGGAGTAATAATACAGGTGCCAAACGAGTGTCTGAAAGACTCCTCGAGCGGAAAATGCGGAACAATAATGCCACAGTCGGGCGTCGGGGCGACACCACATAAAGGGCTTATAACAGAAAGTAAAGACAGTGCATGCCGCAGTCGGACGTCTGAGCGACATCACATAAAGGGCTTATATCGAAAGTGAGAAACGAGTACACGCCACAGTCGGACGTCTGCGCGACGTCACATAAAGGCTTATATTGTAACACAACAATACAATAGTTCGGGAATATAACTTATCACAAGCACGAGACAAATATAATGTTAGTCCATCCACAGGAATAACGATGAAAATGAATTTACCACTTGAGCTTGTTCACCGGGGGCAAGTTTTTCACACGGATAGATTTGGATGTAAAGTCTACATTACTGATCATGGATACGATGATTTGGAAAGAATTGACTCTGCAGAGTTTGTACTTAACCACAGCCAACGGATTTCAGTAGTCACGGGGACTAGTTCCGTCTACGGTGTTCTGGAAGGAACACGTCTAACCAGTACACACCCAATTTAACCATCCGAAGCCAGGGACCACCCTCGGCAACATTCAGGAAAAACCCTGAGTCGGGGAGGCTACAACCTCGCGTAGCATGGGATCAAATTTCTATACGCGCGCTATAAGGGGGTGTCCCCCCTCTCGGTCCCAACCGGAAACACCCATGCCCCCTGACCGAATGACTGGCTTTAATCCTGGGCCAAGGTACCATCATCCCGGCCTCTCTGTTTGGTGTGTACACGGAAAGAGGTTACCAACTTACTAAACTGTATCCTGGCAATGAGACATGTGGTAGCACGGAAAGGGGAAGGGACGATAACACGGCTCCAACCATGTTAACGTCGGAAAAGTCGGATGACACAAGGCTGGCATGCTACAACAGTACCACCTTGCTGCCCTTCATGTCACCACATGTTTAGGCCACCTCTCATCAGAGGTCATGGCAACTTTGGAACATGCGGGAAAAGATCGATAACGTGGCTCCAACCACGTTAACGTCGAAGGAAGTCGGATGACGCAAGGCTGGCATGCTACAACAATACCACCTTGCTGCCCTTCATGTCACCACATGATCAGGCCACCTCTCATCAGAGGTCATCGCAACTTCGGAACAACCGGGTCGTTGCCTTACAAGCAACGAGGTATTTATCGACACTCACGTGCCACGCACAAACTTTCACATGAACATGCAAAACATCTGCCATATCAAATGTTCAAACATGCTTGCCTAGTTCGGAGAAGTCGGAGTCTAGCTCGGCGAAGTTCGCGGCTCCGTCCCCTCTCCCGGAACCTACGGCAATCACGAAACGGGGTACTAACATGAAAACCAACACATGCACAGAAACCTTGCCAAATATTTTCCAAATAAATCCCATAAAAAACTAGACAAAAGTTGGAGATTGACAGAAAAAGAATCACTCAAAAATACCTTTTCATTAAAAAGTTATAAAGGTTTCTGTCCAGGGACCTTTCTGTAATGAAACAAAAAAGTTCCAGGGTTTTAACTGAGAAAACAGAAAACGCTTCGGCTGGGAATGCGCAAGCGCAAGGAGAAAACCTATTTTGCCCAAAGGCGCCAACAGAAAACGGTTCGGGGAAATAAAACAGAGGCTGACACGCGGGGCCCGCATGTCAGGTTTGAAAGCTCGCCGGCGCCCGAAGACGGCGGTGGACGCCGGCGTCGAACCACGGCGAGTTAGGAGAAACGGAGGGTACCAAGAGCTTCAGTGTCTTCTTCCGCGTCGGTGGGTGGTGGACTCGTCCAACGGGGAGCACCACGTCGACGGCGACACTATCTCCGGCGGACGGCGGTTCGGGTGAGGTTGGGGAACTCCGGTGGAGGGCTGCAAAGTACGAATTGAGGCGCGGGTCAGAACGGGTGATGCAAGGAGAAGCTACTGGCAAGAGAATGGGGGCTGCGGAGCACACACGGGGGCGAATCGGGTTGGATCCCGTGGCGGATCGCGGCGGCCGGAGTCGAGGAAGGAGACCTCCTCGGGGCTCTACCAGTGGTTAGGCGTGCTCTAGGGGAAGTGTAGGGCTGGTGGGTGCTCGAGTTGAAGCTCGGGGCCTCTATTTATAGGCAGATCGACGGGGTGGCCGTGAACAGAGAATCTCCGGCGAGCCATTACGGCGGAGCAGTGGGTTGGCAGGGGGTTTGAGCGGTCGAGCAGCATCAGTGGATGTTACGGGACTCGTTTTGCAGCTAAACGGAGCTGGCCCTGGCGTAATGGCGTCTGCCCACAGTGAGGTGACCGCACGGGCTCAACGGCGGCAGAGAGCGCGCTCCGCGCCCTGGGGTTCACGACGAGAGCGGCAGCGCATTCGGGGGAGTGGAAGGCCACGCGGCGGGCTCCGGTGGTTTGGGCGGCGCTGGGTGGAGTCGGCGGCGCCGTGTCTCCCGCTGGCGTCGGTCACGGGGCGGCGCACCTTCTGCTGCTCGTCGCCGACGCCTGCAAGATGCCAGGCACTCGTGCGGTGCAGGAACAAGTGGGCGAGGACGAGGAGCAAGGCGACGCGAGGGTACTGGCGAGATCGACGCCCGTCTCTGAAGAAAACGACAGTGAGCACTGACTGAACTCTGAAGTTAACTGAAACTTGACAGTGACCAAGCATTGCAGGTGCTCGACAGTAGGTTTTGGTAAAGAGATAAATTTTTCTGGAGCTGTAACTTGGTGAGATGATCATTCAAAGCACCCAGAGGCTGCATGAATTTACTTGGAATTTTTGGAGAAAGTTTTGAATGAATTTCACCAAATTTGGCAAATCTGGTCCAAACTTGCAGCTGCTGTAGTTTGAAATTTTTGAACTGGAGACCAGTGGATCTTCATGGTTCTAGGTTGAGGGTTCAAAGGACTAGGAGGGGAAAGAAGTTTGGTGGTAAAAGTCCAAACAGAAAATGGAGTTCCTTTGTAAATCTCCAAGAGGTAGAATAGAAGGCAGAAAATATTTGAATAGAATTTGAATGGAAAATAAATACATGGGGGGG
>NC_057814.1:146559528-146577663 GCF_018294505.1 Triticum aestivum
AGGGTACTGGCGAGATCGACGCCCGTTTCTGAAGAAAACGACAGCAGCCACTTGACTGAACTCTGAACTTACTGAATCTTGACAGTGACCAAGCATTGCAGGTGTTCGACAGTAGGTTTTGGTAAAGAGATAAATTTTTCTGGAGCTGTAACTTGGTGAGATGATCACTCAAAGCACCCAGGGGCTGCATGAATTTACTTGGAATTTTTGGAGAAAGTTTTGAATGAATTTCACCAAATTTGGCAAATCTGGTCCAAACTTGCAGCTGATGTAGTTTGAAAATTTTGAACTGGAGACCAGTGGATCTTCATGGTTCTAGGTTGAGGGTTCAAAGGACTAGGAGGGGAAAGAAGTTTGGTGGTAAAAGTCCAAACAGAAAATGGAGTTCCTTTGTAAATCTCCAAGAGGTAGAATAGAAGGCAGAAAATATTTGAATAGAATTTGAATGGAAAATAAATACATGGGGGGGGGGGTTCAACTTGCTGGATTTGATGCAAATCATGATCCAGAGGTGAGGGAAAGGTTAGGAGAGAAGATTTGCACTTATGCCATGGCAAGAAGGAATAGTTGAAAGTGGCAAAGGACTTTCCAAAAGCCATAGTGCATTCTCAAAAATATTTCAAAGGTTATTTTCTCAAATGAAAAACATTTTGTCTTGAGTCCAATGAAAAGCATGAACCTCCAAGACCAAAGAAGGATCTTGGGTGAATTCAAATAAAATTTTTGCCATAAAGAAAAATATATGAGAGGGAGAGTTCTCTTGAAGAAATTTTTTAAATCACTCCCCTCAAGTCAAATAAACCTTTAAAAAAATCCAATAGAAACTTCGGTGTCACAACACCTACCCCCTTAGGAAAAATCTCGTCCTCGAGATTTCTGCTGATCCTCAAATAGATATGGATACTCTGTTCGGAGGAAATCTTCCCTTTCCCATGTGGCTTCATCCTCGGTGTGGTTGCTCCACTGGACCCTGAAAAACTTTGTCGTTTTCTGACGGGTCCTCCGTTCAGACTCTTCTAAAATCTTTACTGGCCTTTCTCTGTAGGTGAGATCTGGTTGCATATCAATGTCCTCATGAGGTACATGTTTCTCCGGGTTACTCACACATTTCCTCAACTGCGAGACGTGGAATACGTCATGGACGTCTGACAGCTCCTTGGGCAGGTCTAGTTGGTAGGCTACCGTGCCTCTTCGTGCCTTTACACAAAATGGTCCAATAAATCTTGGGGCTAGTTTCCCCTTAATTTTGAACCGTTGCAGACCCCTCATAGGAGATACTCGGAGGTATACGGAATCACCAGGTTCAAAGCTGACCTCACGATGCTTCTGATCATAGTAGCTCTTTTGTCGGCTCTGTGCTGTCTTGAGTCTGTCCCTGATTTGTTTAACTTTTTCCTCGGCCTCCTTAAGCATATCTGGGCCGAAGATACGGCTGTCACCTGTTTCTGACCAATTCAATGGGGTACGACACCTCCGTCCGTACAATGCTTCAAAGGGTGCCATTTGCAAGCTGGCTTGGTAACTGTTGTTGTACGCAAATTCGGCATAGGGCAAACTCTCTTCCCAACTGGATCCATAGGTGAGTACACAGGCTCTTAGCATATCTTCTAGGATTTGGTTTACACGCTCTGTTTGTCCATCTGTCTGAGGGTGGTACGCTGTACTGAAAGCTAGTTGCGTGCCCAGAGCTTGTTGTAGGTGATCCCAAAATTTGGAGACGAATTGGGTGCCTCGGTCTGATATTATAGTCTTGGGGACTCCGTGCAAGCAAACTATACGGGAGAGATAGAGTTTTGCCAGTCTTTGTGTGGAGTAGGTAGTCTTCACGGGAATGAAGTGAGCAACCTTGGTTAGTCGGTCTGTGATGACCCAGATGGCGTCATTCCCACGCTGTGATCGGGGTAATCCGACAATGAAGTCCATTCCGATTTCATCACATTTCCACTCCGGTATCCTGTTAGGCTGGAGTAGCCCTGCTGGTTTTTGGTGGTCGGCCTTGATGCGCTGACATGAATCGCAACAAGCAATGAATGTGGCTATATCTCTTTTCATACCGTGCCACCAAAATCTTTCCTGGATGTCTTTGTACATTTTGGTTCCTCCAGGATGGATCGAGTATGGGGCGGTGTGGCTTTCCGTCAAGATCTGTTGCTTGAGTTCCTCAATGTTGGGTACGCAAAGCCTGTCCCGGTACCATAATGTTCCTTCACTGTCCGTGACGAATTCTGAGGTCTTACTACGGTTCATTTTCTTCTTTATGCCTTCGATACTGGGATGTCCCTGTTGAGCCTTCGTGATTTGTTCCACTAGGGTGGGTTGTATCTCCAGGTTTGATATGGTGCCCTCAGAGACTAACATCATGTTGAGCTGAGCGAACTCTCGCTGAAACTCAGGCCTCAAGTTTTGCTGACCGTCACCGTCCGGGCTGGGGTTTCGACTAAGGGCATCGGCCACTACATTTGCTTTTCCTGGGTGGTAGTGGATGCCGACGTCGTAGTCTTTGACCAGTTCCAACCAGCGTCGTTGGCGTAAATTCAGCTCTGGCTGTGTGAAAATATATTTGAGGCTCTTATGGTCCGTATATATCTCACAGCGATTTCCCAACAGAAAGTGCCTCCACTCCTTGAGTGCATGTATAACTGCTGCTAGTTCCAAGTCATGTGTTGGGTAATTTTCCTCATGTTTTCGCAGTTGCCTGGAGGCATATGTGACAACTTTGCCGTCCTGCATTAGTACACATCCGAGACCTTTTCGGGACGCGTCACAATACACCTCAAAGCTCTTGTGTATGTCTGGTACGGTTAAGACTGGTGCGGTTGTTAGCTTCTTCTTGAGTTCTTGGAAGCTCTGCTCACATGCTTCCGTCCATACGAATTTCTTGTCCTTCTTGAGTAACTGTGTTATAGGTTTTGCCACAGTGGAGAATCCTTCAATAAACCTCCTGTAATACCCGGCCATCCCTAGGAAACTCCGCACATCTGTAACATTCGCGGGTGGCTTCCAGTCTAGTATGGCCTTGACCTTTTCTGGGTCTACGGCCACGCCTTCTTGGTTCAGTATATGGCCTAAGAAACCAACTTGTCTTAGCCAAAATTCGCATTTGCTAAACTTGGCGTACAACTGATGCTTCCTCAATTCTCCCAAAACAATTCTGAGGTGCTCAGCATGCTCTTCGGGTGTCCTTGAGTAAACCAGAATATCGTCAATGAATACCACCACAAATTTGTCCATGAAGTTCATGAATACTTTGTTCATGAGGTGGACGAAATATGCGGGGGCGTTTGTTAGTCCAAACGGCATCACCGTAAACTCGTATAACCCATATCTGGAAGTGAATGCTGTCTTGGGGATATCCTCTGTTCGTACCTTCAGTTGATGGTATCCTGATCTCAAATCAATCTTTGAAAATACTTTAGCTTGTGCGAGCTGGTCAAACAAATCATTTATCCGTGGCATCGGGTATTTGTTTTTGATGGTGACCATATTGAGGGCTCGATAGTCTATGCATAGTCTCAGTGTCCCATCCTTCTTCTTGGCGAACAATACGGGCGAACCCCATGGTGAGGAGCTGGCTCGTATAAACCCCTTGTCCAATAATTCTTTTATCTGCTTCTTCAACTCCACCAATTCGGAGGGTGCCATTCTATACGGCTTCTTATAAATGGGAGCGGTGCCAGGTGCTAATTCAATGCTGAATTCGATCTCTCGGTCTGGTGGCATACCTGGTAGTTCTTCCGGGAACACATCAGGGAACTCGCATACCACTGGCACTTTTCTTAATTCTGCGATGTCCATCTTGTTCAATTTTCGTTTCTGTGATCGTGGCCTTTCTTGAGCGGAAACTCTTATAGTCTTGCTGTGATGGTGAGTGAGAATCACTGTCCGATTGAAACAGTCGATGAATCCTTTGTTGGTGGTTAACCAGTCCATTCCTAAAATGACATCCAGTCCTTTACTTTCCAACACGATGAGATTCGCGTGGAATGGTAGTCCTTCGAACTCAATGACCACTCCTTGGCAGTAACCCTGAGCAATTTGCTTATTTCCGGGGGACTTGATGATCATAGATTTTTCCAAGGGAAGTATCGGAAAACCATGTTGCGAAACAAAACTCTTCGAAACGAACGAATGGGAAGCTCCAGAATCAAACAAAACCGTGGTAGGTACCGTGTTGACAGGGAACGTACCGAGCACGATGTCTGGGGCATTCTGCGCTTCTTCCCTGGTCACATGGTTCAAGTGACCCTTCCTGTGGTTGTTGCTGGGATTGAAGTTGTTGCGCTTGGGGGCTGGATTGTTTCCACCATTGTTCGGCTTGGGTGCCGAGTCTCTTGGCTTCGGGCACTGTTTAGCATAATGCCCTTGTTGACCACAAGCATAGCAGGTGACCCCTGGACGGTATGTGAACTCCTTGTCTCTGGCATGAAATTGTCCGACGGGTCTTGGCTCAGTAGTCGTGGATCTCCTCGTGTCTGTCCTTGGGACCTCAGTCTTGCCTCGGTTGCTGCGGGCAAGAGTCGTCTTGTCCCTCTTCCGCTTGCGGATATCTTCCAGACTACAGCGCTCATTCTCCAGGGTGATGGCCTTATCCACCAGCGTCTTAAAATCCGGAAAGGTGTGTACAATCAGTTGGCATCTTAATGCTGGTGCCAGGCCGTCCAGGAATTTTTTCCATCTTCTTGTTTTCTGTCATGTGCTCGTCGTAGGCATAACGAGACAGCTGGGTAAACTGGCCGTTGTATTCTGTGACGGTCATGCCTCTTTGCTTCAGGTCATCAAACTCTCTCTTCTTGATCTTTAGGATGCTCCTGGGAATGTGTGCCCCACGGAAGCCTTCCTTGAATTCTTCCCAGGTGATGTTGTGTTCCCTGGGGTGCATGTGTAGGAAGTTTTCCCACCATGCTGCGGCTGCTCCAGTAAGGTAGTGTGGTGCATAAAGCACCTTCTCATGATCTGAGCATTGAGCGATAATCAGTTTCCTTTCAATCTCGCGAAGCCAATCATCGGCTTCCAGTGGCCTGTCGGTGTGAGCAAAAGTTGAGGGGCGTGTCTTCTGTAACTCAGATAACTTGGAATGTGGTTGATAGGGTTCACGGTGGTTTCCCATATTGATGACATGGTTCATCATCTCCTGGTGCTGTTGCTGGCTTTGCTCGAAGAGACAGCATACTTGAGATAGTGCCGCTTCGCTGTCCTGTTGGCTGGACTGACCCTGAGTGAAATTGTTGCTGGTCTGTGTTCCGTAAACCTCTTCTGGCTGATTGGGCATAGAGCGAGTCCATGGGCGAGACATTTTTCCAGTCTGGGGTATCATTTGCAAAACCCATGAGAAAAATCGTGTAGCGCAGGAAAACCCTTGCAAAGGCAATAATCAAAAAGGCTTCAAGGTTTTCAAGAAACACAAATGATTTTCACGGAGAAGAAGTGCTTAACACAAATCTTACATGCGAAAGCAAACACAAGATACAACACTCAGGTTGTGCGTACACAATCCTGACATGTTATTAAAAACTAGCGTACTACTCCGGAAGGCAGCAAACACACCAATACAAACTAGCGTACAGATAAAAACAACACATCATACAAGCAGGCATAACACGCGGCTACTCGGTGCTCTCAATCGGAGATGGTGAAGATCTCCTTCCCCTTGCCGATGGCAAGGCTCAGCGGTCCAGGAGAATCAACCTCCTCCTCTCTAGCTGGCTCCTGGCGTGCGACGCTGTGCTGCGGTGATGGTGCGGGGGCGACTGGTGGTAGAACGCATGCGGCAGGCAGTGCGGCTCTGACTGGAGTAGGAGCGATGACTCGGTCGAACTCCTCAGTGGTAGGCAGACGGCGAGCAGTGGCCAAAACGGCCGGTGCATACGAGGCTGAAGACGAGACGAATGTCAGAGGCGGCGCTGTGTGGAGAAGCTCCTTCCTGCTGGCAGGACCGCCCCGGACTAAGTCCATGCGGGCAGCCACAAGATCATCTACGAGGTTGTCGAAAGACTCCTCCAGAGCCTTGAGATACTCCACAACCATCTCGATGGCTTCATCTCGTTCTCCCCGATGGCAGGCGAACGCATAGTGGCTGGTGTAGGGCACATGGCATGGGAGGTAGCGGTAGCGACGAGTCTTCATCGTAGGAAGGATGCCCCGAAGGCGAGCTATCGCCTCACGGGCAGCCATCTGCATGGCATGCCTCTCCGTAGGCATGTCCCTTCCCGTAAAACGGAAATGGCGAGCAGCAGATCGTCCCCCCCTGAATTGCACCACAGCCTGGTGCATAGACACGTCGTCACTGAGCTTGTGCTGATAGAGTGTGAACTCCGGGCGAGCTGCTGGCCCGATCGCGAGCCTGGTGATGGAGACGAGGAGCTTGACAAACCCCTCGGGCACGTTGGTGAACACTCGATTCTCACAGCCGCTGCCAGCCATCTACAAAAGTAGGCAAAAATTCTGAGTAGTCATGTTATAAATTTTATGATGACCAACAGAAAATAGCTACAATTGCAAAATGCTGAAGAAGCACTAAAGACGCTAATAACCAATTAGCGATCGCACCTAGTGGCTTCCTACAGTCAGCCTGCCTCTGATACCAAGCTTGTCACGACCGGTTTTTCAATAAAATAATTATTGAGAAACCAATCCCTGTTACGGACCAGCGAGGAAGAATTCCTTCTCACTGATAGACAATACATTGGTCACAGAAGAAAAATACCAGGAGTACTAAATATAATACAAAGTTGAGCAGAGACTGCCCAACGATTTATTACATTCACGCCGATAAAACAATACGGCGGATAGGGTGGCAAACTTCTAACTCACGATAATAACGGTGGTGGAAATATCATCGCGAAGCGAGTGACATGATTCCAGAATACTACAACTCTTCGAGCGTCGGAGTGAGGCTCGAAAAGACTTATTGCGGGTGGCGGAAGCGTAAACGATACAAGTGACCAATATCCGGGATCGTGCAGGACTGACTGGGACTCCTCTAGGCGTCGGACGCGCTATCAAACTCTTCATCCAAGAGATCGCCTTCGTCAACATCTGGCCAAATCAACAAGCCAGGTGAGTACTATGAAAGTACTCGCAAGACAGTTCGGACATAAGGTATAACAAATGCAAACATGAAGCACATGAATAAGTTAACCAGTGCGATCAGACATAGAGATAATAAATACTGGGTGCCAAGCGAGGGTCTGAATGACGCCTTGGGCGGAAACTGCAGAATAGTAATACTGGTGCCAAACGAGTGTCTGAAAGACTCCTCGAGCGGAAAATGCGGAATAATAATACAGGTGCCAAACGAGTGTCTGAAAGACTCCTCGAGAGGAGAATGCGGATTAATAATACAGGTGCCAAACGAGTGTCTGAAAGACTCCTCGAGAGGAAAATGCGGAGTAATCATACAGGTGCCAAACGAGTGTCTGAAAGACTCCTCGAGCGGAAAATGCGGAACAATAATGCCACAGTCGGGCGTCGGGGCGACACCACATAAAGGGCTTATAACAGAAAGTAAAGACAGTGCATGCCGCAGTCGGACGTCTGAGCGACATCACATAAAGGGCTTATATCGAAAGTGAGAAACGAGTACACGCCACAGTCGGACGTCTGCGCGACGTCACATAAAGGGCTTATATTGTAACACAACAATACAATAGTTCGGGAATATAACTTATCGCAAGCACGAGACAAATATAATGTTAGTCCATCCACAGGAATAACGATGAAAATGAATTTACCACTTGAGCTTGTTCACCGGGGGCAAGTTTTTCACACGGATAGATTTGGATGTAAAGTCTACATTACTGATCATGGATACGATGATTTGGAAAGAATTGACTCTGCAGAGTTTGTACTTAACCACAGCCAACGGATTTCAGTAGTCACGGGGACTAGTTCCGTCTACGGTGTTCTGGAAGGAACACGTCTAACCAGTACACACCCAATTTAACAATCCGAAGCCAGGGACCACCCTCGGCAACATTCAGGAAAAACCCTGAGTCGGGGAGGCTACAACCTCGCGTAGCATGGGATCAAATTTCTATACGCGCGCTATAAGGGGGTGCCCCCCTCTCGGTCCCAACCGGAAACACCCATGCCCCCTGACCGAATGACTGGCTTTAATCCTGGGCCAAGGTACCATCATCCCGGCCTCTCTGTTTGGTGTGTACACGGAAAGAGGTTACCAACTTACTAAACCGTATCCTGGCAATGAGACATGTGGTAGCACGGAAAGGGGAAGGGACGATAACACGGCTCCAACCATGTTAACGTCGGAAAAGTCGGATGACACAAGGCTGGCATGCTACAACAGTACCACCTTGCTGCCCTTCATGTCACCACATGTTTAGGCCACCTCTCATCAGAGGTCATCGCAACTTTGGAACATGCGGGAAAATATCGATAACGTGGCTCCAACCACGTTAACGTCGAAGGAAGTCGGATGACGCAAGGCTGGCATGCTACAACAATACCACCTTGCTGCCCTTCATGTCACCACATGATCAGGCCACCTCTCATCAGAGGTCATCGCAACTTCGGAACAACCGGGTCGTTGCCTTACAAGCAACGAGGTATTTATCGACACTCACGTGCCACGCACAAACTTTCACATGAACATGCAAAACATCTGCCATATCAAATGTTCAAACATGCTTGCCTGGTTCGGAGAAGTCGGAGTCTAGCTCGGCGAAGTTCGCGGCTCCGTCCCCTCTCCCGGAACCTACGGCAATCACGAAACGGGGTACTAACGTGAAAACCAACACATGCACAGAAACCTTGCCAAATATTTTCCAAATAAATCCCATAAAAAACTAGACAAAATTTGGAGATTGACAGAAAAAGAATCACTCAAAAATACCTTTTCATTAAAAAGTTATAAAGGTTTCTGTCCAGGGACCTTTCTGTAATGAAACAGAAAAGTTCCAGGGTTTTAACTGAGAAAACAGAAAACGCTTCGGCTGGGAATGTGCAAGCGCAAGGAGAAAACGTATTTTGCCCAAAGGCGCCAACAGAAAACGGTTCGGGGAAATAAAACAGAGGCTGACACACGGGGCCCGCATGTCAGGTTTGAAAGCTCGCCGGCGCCCGAAGACGGCGGTGGACGCCGGCGTCGAACCACGACGAGTTAGGAGAAACGGAGGGTACCAAGAGCTTCAGTGTCTTCTTCCGCGTTGGTGGGTGGTGGACTCGTCCAACGGGGAGCACCACGTCGACGGCGACACTATCTCCGGCGGACGGCGGTTCGGGTGAGGTTGGGGAACTCCGGTGGAGGGCTGCAAAGTACGAATTGAGGCGCGGGTCAGAACGGGTGATGCAAGGAAAAGCTACTGGCAAGAGAATGGGGGCTGCAGAGCACACACGGGGGCGAATCGGGCTGGATCCCGTGGCGGATCGCGGCGGCCGGAGTCGAGGAAGGAGACCTCCTCGGGGCTCTACCAGTGGTTAGGCGTGCTCTAGGGGAAGTGTAGGGCTGGTGGGTGCTCGAGTTGAAGCTCGGGGCCTCTATTTATAGGCAGATCGACGGGGTGGCCGTGAATGGAGAATCTCCGGCGAGCGATTACGGCGGAGCAGTGGGTTGGCAGGGGGTTTGAGCGGTCGAGCAGCATCAGTGGATGTTACGGGACTCGTTTTGCAGCTAAACGGAGCTGGCCCTGGCGTAATGGCGTCTGCCCACGGTGAGGTGACCGCACGGGCTCAACGGCGGCAGAGAGCGCGCTCCGCGCCCTGGGGTTCACGACGAGAGCGGCAGCGCATTCGGGGGAGTGGAAGGCCACGCGGCGGGCTCCGGTGGTTTGGGCGGCGCTGGGTGGAGTCGGCGGCGCCATGTCTCCCGCTGGCGTCCGCACAGCCGCCGCCGGCGTCGGTCACGGGGCGGCGCACCTTCTGCTGCTCGTCGCCGACGCCCGCAAGATGCCAGGCACTCGTGCGGTGCAGGAACAAGTGGGCGAGGACGAGGAGCAAGGCGACGCGAGGGTACTGGCGAGATCGACGCCCGTCTCTGAAGAAAACGACAGTGAGCACTGACTGAACTCTGAAGTTAACTGAAACTTGACAGTGACCAAGCATTGCAGGTGCTCGACAGTAGGTTTTGGTAAAGAGATAAATTTTTCTGGAGCTGTAACTTGGTGAGATGATCACTCAAAGCACCCAGAGGCTGCATGAATTTACTTGGAATTTTTGGAGAAAGTTTTGAATGAATTTCACCAAATTTGGCAAATCTGGTCCAAACTTGCAGCTGCTGTAGTTTGAAATTTTTGAACTGGAGACCAGTGGATCTTCATGGTTCTAGGTTGAGGGTTCAAAGGACTAGGAGGGGAAAGAAGTTTGGTGGTAAAAGTCCAAACAGAAAATGGAGTTCCTTTGTAAATCTCCAAGAGGTAGAATAGAAGGCAGAAAATATTTGAATAGAATTTGAATGGAAAATAAATACATGGGGGGGGGTTCAACTTGCTGGATTTGATGCAAATCATGATCCAGAGGTGAGGGAAAGGTTAGGAGAGAAGATTTGCACTTATGCCATGGCAAGAAGGAATAGTTGAAAGTGGCAAAGGACTTTCCAAAAGCCATAGTGCATTCTCAAAAATATTTCAAAGGTTACTTTCTCAAATGAAAAACATTTTGTCTTGAGTCCAATGAAAAGCAAGAACCTCCAAGACCAAAGAAGGATCTTGGGTGAATTCAAATAAAATTTTTGCCATAAAGAAAAATATATGAGAGGGAGAGTTCTCTTGAAGAAAAATTTTAAATCACTCCCCTCAAGTCAAATAAACCTTTTAAAAAAAAATCCAATAAAAACTTGGGTGTCACAGGTGGCCTCTCTGTCTCTCACCGTTGGTCACTGATCCGGCCGCATCCCGTCCGCCGGCGGAAAGGAAGGACGTGCATCGTTTCTCCGTTTGACGGCGCCGAGGCAGCACGTCCTGATCTGCGGTACACGCCGTTCTCTCTGACCAAGCCCCGGCGTGGTAGGGCCTACGCCACCTGCTCGCTACCGTAGTATGGGCAGATTCCGCCCGCCGCCGCTCACCTAGTTACATCCCGACGACCTCCAGGTATCCCTTCCGGCCTTGCTCCACTGCCCATCTTCCCACGTCGCTGCATGTGGATCTTCCATAGTTCTTTGCCCAAAACGTAGCTCGTCCGGCGTACTTTCCATATTGCAATCTTGTCCTCACACCGTTTTAGACAAACACAACCGTGTTGTTATCTTCCCTTAGGACAAGGAATATGCTTCTTTTTTGTCGTCGCATGTGTCATCAACTGTTATTGGCCATTAATTGTTTCCTTTCTACCTCTTTTTTGCAAATAGGGCTATCCATTTCACCTCGTTGCTATTGCGACCTTTTGGTGAACTGCACAAATCACTTTTTTCTTAAGAGTGTTTTGTGCAGTTCTGCCAAAATGTCACACGGGCAATGTGTCTAAATTTCATTGCGACTTCACAAAGGGAGATTGGTTTTGCTCTATCCTCCTCATCCAACTCCGAGCCTAATCTTCTCCAACTAGTTAGTCTTAAGAGAGACTGGAAAGGTGACTGGCTTCTATTTGTGTGTTTATTGTTTCATCAGCAGTCCTCTATTATCGTAATCACACTTAATATCTTTGGGACAGGGACGCTCAACTCTATTTTAGTGGAACTGCACAAAATGATCGGAATGTTGCCTTGTTGATTTAGACAGAGCTGGGGGGACGTTGCTGCCAATGAAAGCATGGATCAATTTTAATTTAACACCTTCTCACAACTTTGTCTTCAGTTGTGATGTAAATATTAGCTCTGATTAGCAAGGAAGTTAGTTTTTTATTGTTTCCGAAAGAGCATCGATGGCAAGACACACGAAACAAAAGCTAAAAGCTCACACCATTGTACAATTTCATGTCGCTGGAAAATTATTTGCATAGTACGTCAATTATGTAAACAAATGCTGGAAGCTTGATAGCATTGCCAGAAGCCTCTTCGGCATCCGGGTCCATGTGCCATGCACAAAATTATACTCCTTCGTTCCTAAATATTTGTCTTTTTACAAATTTCAAATGGGCATATTTTAGAGTGTAGATTCACTCATTTTGCTTCGTATGTGTACTCCCTCCGTTCCTAAATATTTGTCTTTCTAGAGATTTCAACAAGTGACTACATACGGAGCAAAATGAGTGAATCTACACTCTAAAATATGTCTATATACATCCGTATGTAGTAGTCCATTTGAATCTCTAAAAAGACAAATATTTGAGTAGTCACTCATTGAAATCTCTAGAAAGACAAATACTCTGGAGTATATTTAAGAACCGAGGGGGTAGTGCACAACCGCATGGGAGACTCAGACCGGTCGTTGCGTCGCATTAATAGTGAGTAATGAGCAGTCAAATCATAAGCCCCACCTTTCCCACTGTAAGTTGCTCGGAAGAAGCAACCATCAATACGCTCTTCTTTGAATCCGCTCATACTACTCCATCCGGCACTGTTTATAGAGCGCGCTTCAGAAAAAGAGAAAATCTCTGGGAGGAAGGCGACTAGCGATCGGCCTGAAAAATAGCATTGGTAGTTATAGCACGGCGTCTATTACTAGAGGAAATAATGCGTACACACATGCATGCAGTGCTTCCACCCTGGGTAGACACATGCATGCACTTACTCCACTCCGTAGTACTACATCGAGAGAAAATTGCGGTTACCACACCCTAATTAATTGAGCATTAAACCAAACGCGTCTAAAGTCTCTCTGGTGGTGGAAATGCATTGAGAGAAATGCATCATAATGAAGCGCGCCCTGTAAACTGTGAGGAGGGAGTAGTAGTATGAAGGTGCAAAACCAAGTACGCGTATGGCCAGTCGGTCAACGCACCTCGTCTTGGCATATCACTGACATGTGGGACCGGAGTGTGAGCAAACCGATCTCAATTGACGGCAAAATGGCCAACCCGCCGTTCCTTGAGAGAGACGAGGAGCGAGAACACACAGACGGGCTTGCACGGAGGCCAAGATATATTCGAGCATGGTTGATCGATATCATCATTACATGTTGGGCTGCCGTTTTCCGCCTTCTCCAGAATAAATGTGTACTTTATCAAAGATTAAGAAAAATAAGAGTACAGAGGCTCCACCATGCGGTTCCAGTAGTAGTACTACTCGTACTACTAAACCTTGCGCTTGGCTCTTCGCCTCTTCGTGAAGTCGAACAATGATGGTACTCCGCATGTTCGGTACTACAGTGTATGCCTCTGGCAATCTGACACCGAATGAACTGATGCATGTCCACCGCCTGGGCGAGGGTACGTTGCATTAGTCAAAAGGCGTAAGCGAGCTTCACCTTGTCCTGCAAGCTTCTCCTCGTTCTGTGAGTTGATGGGACACACCAACAAGTAGTGCTAGTCCATACTCCCTCCTTTCCGGTTAATATGGCTTAATGTTTTTTGCGGGTAAATGAGAGAGCTTTATTCATATATAAGCATTCTTAGGACGATCAGCCAAGACACTGGTCACTAGGAAGCGAGGTACCCCGCAAAAGAAGAAGTAGGAAGCGAGGTGTTTCATCAAGCCAGCTCTCGGCCACATTCAAAGTGCAGCAAGCACGGTTCGCACAAAGATGCACCGCAAGGTTTGCTGACATGTGTACATGCTGAATAACAAAAAAGAGAGGAAATATTACCGAGCGCTCCTATTTGTAACATGATATGAGCTAGAATTTGGCGAGTGTTCCATGCAATCAACTTCCATTATCACATGCGAGAACCCTCGAAGAGAACCAAATGTGTTGAAGATTGCTTTATCACATTTTAAAAATATAATAAGAGTGCAGACGCTCCTCCATCCAGTTCCTAGTACTAGTATAGTACCTCTATAGACTATAGTAGTATTACTAGTAAACTTTGCGCTTGGCTGTTCGCCTCTTCGGGAAGTGCAACAATAATAGTACTAGTATAGTGTATGGTTCTGGCAATCTGACACCGAATTAAATGTTGCACGTCCACCGCCTGAGCGAAGGACATCTTGCATTAGTCAAAAGTTTCTCCTTGTCCTGTGAGCCACCGCGCGCAAGCTTCTCCCGTCCTGCAAGCTTCTCCTCGTTTGGCAAGTTGACGGGACACAGCAAAGTAATGCTAGTCCATACTGCCTCCTCTCTGGTTAATATGGCTTAATTTCAAACGAGATAAATACACTGTCTGTCACTGTATATTTGTAAAAATACGGTCACTGGACTTCATAATACGCTCATTGCGCTCAATATATACATTTTCCGGTGTTTATATGGTCACTAGCTCACCCTGGCTGAGTATGTGTGTGCATGCACATGTAGGTTGAGCACTTGAGCGTGACCGTGTGTGTTCTGTCGTGTGCTCGGACATGCATGCATAGGGCGTCGCGCGCATTTTTGCGTCCATGTGTACGTGTGACTATTGCATACACGTAGGTGGAGTACGTGTAGGGGCCACTAAAGGAGCAGTCAAATCAGACAGTAAGTTAGTCGGAAGAAGCAACCATCATTTCACTCTTCAATGACACGTATGCAATATAAAATGGTTGATATGGAGAGAAAAAGAAAACCACTATATATACACTAGCAGGAGCCTAAGCTACAAGCCTGCTTGCTTGGGTTGCTCTCTTCACAAGCATAGAACGATGGTGGCCACACCGCTAGTCACATATCCGGCCTGATCCCGCAGCTGGGGGAAGGGAACAATGTTCTGCGTAGACGCGGTCGACCTCGGCGAGGGAGAAAATCCACAGTCGGTGCGTCCCAATAGGGGGTCACCGCGGTATGGGCCGATGCCGCGTCCCAACCGCCCTTCTAGCTACAGCCCGACGTCCCAGGTAGTCCATCTTCCTTTTGGAGCCGGCTTGCTCCACTGCCACAGCTCCCCACGTAGCTCCATCTCCATGTCGATCTTTCTCTACTTCTACCAGCTTCTACTTGTGATGAGTTTATGTCTCATGAACTAGTGCCAGTACTATTATTCTAATCACACTTCTTCAATATCTTTGCCATCAGGGATGCTCAGCTCGATTTTAGTGGAACTGCACAAAAGCATCGTATGATCCGAGGGTGCCAGCCGTCTTTCCTTCGACAGGTTCTACCTGGCCAGGAAATTATATCCTGTTTAGGGTTTAGGGTTTGAGTCGTAGTGACCCCATCAGTAGTTTTTCTTTCGTACACGCTCTCACAACTTTTGTCTTTAGTTGTGAAGTAAATATTGGCTATGATCTGTGAATCATTGAGATGCATCAGCATGCGTGTTAGTTTTCCTTTGTATTTGATGGAATGTTGTAACGGGGCAACCTTGGAGTAGGAATGAAAATGGAGTGGAAAGTTTCCGTTTTTCCGGAGAAAAAATGGAAATGGAGAGAAACCAACGTTTCGTTTCGTTGGATCGCGGCATCGAGCAAAACCAACGTTTAAATCACGTCTGTCGCGTTTGTGTCTCACCCTCCTCCATGGCTCGACCCCACACGGTTGCTCGGCATGCCACTCACCGCAAACCGAGTATACGATAACTTCCCCGCCTGCTTGTCGATGGATCGCGCCATGGAGTACTAGTACTACTGGAAGAGATTGACGAGTTGGGGAGGACAGCTAGCTGTAGCACGGACTCCCAAGAACTTTTTACATGCATGTTGTGGCCGGCTATTGTGACCTTTGAACGCGGAGCAGTCGCGTGCACCAGGAAGCCGCGCGGGTGACACTCTCTCGGCCGATGTGCCGCTTCAATGCCGGCGCTAGTGAGAGGTCGCGTCCGCTCTGGCCGGGCATGAATGCGGCACTAACCGTTTCGGGCGGGAAGCACGCGTGGGTGATGAAGAGGGTTCGGGTTGGTCAGGAGCGGCCGTGGCAGCGGTCCGGACGCTCGCAAACAAGAGATGCTGTATGTTAATATTGCCGCGTATAAAATTAACAACATAAATAATGTGCCAGCTGGACAAATATGATTGGAGATGGAGATGGAAATGGAATTTTACGTAAACACTAATATGCATGTCTATATCTATGTGTGTGTGCGCGACGACTCTCGCGACCTGGAAGCGGGGGCGTGTTTTTGATCGAGTTTTGTTTCTTGGTACGTTAAAAAATTGTCCGCCAGTTTTCGTTTCTTTTTTCCGGGAACACGTGTATTCTATTTAAAACCACTGCTATGGAGAGATTGTTTTACTCCATTATAGCCTCTTGTTTGATAGAGTTTCTCGCGTATTGCTCTCTCACCCTCTCCATATCAAAACAAGATGACAGTGTCCACACTATCTCTCTCCTCACCGGTGGTCATAGATCCGGCCGAATCTCGTCCGTTGCGGGAGGTGAGGAGGTGCAGCATTGGCGTTGTCACCGTCGGCGATGGAGGAAGCCGATGCGCACCGTCCTCTCGGAGCCGGCGCTGGCGCGGACGAAGGTCCTCCACGCCCTTGTTCGCTTCCGTCGTGTGGGAATATCCCGCCCGCCCGCCTAAGCGACATCTCGCCCACCTGAGGTATAACTTCTTGTACTGGTCCAGCTCCCCAGGTCCCTGCATGCGGGTTTTCTTCTATGCGACTACTCCCCAGCTCCCCATGTATAGTAGCTAGGGTTCGTCGGCTGGTCCAACATCACCTACTACTATAGAGGAAATGCCACTCGAAAAGTTGTCCTGATTTATGCCTCGGTGGAGGTATACATTTTGTTTCGACAAAAAGTGGTGGTTGTGCGGTCATTGTCGTATCCTGCTTAAGTTCCCATCAAGATAATCATGATGCTTCAGTTTGTTGGTGTACTTTTCATAATTCTTATTGACAATTGAGATGTCGTTGTTAATCTTGTAAAACAAAGAAACAACAGTATATCCCTTTTTATATTTTTGGAAACAGCGATGCGTATCTCCATACCCGGGCATGTCTTCCTCAATTTTAGTGGAACTGCACAAAATTGGATGGCCATTGTTGTTCCGCCTCACTGTCCTCTGCCACGTGGTTCTTCCTTCCTTGAGCTTGACTACTGAGAAGAAACAGACCACAATGAGGATTTGTCGAACTTCATAGGTGCCTCACCCAAACTTGATGCCAAACGGATGATGCATCACCATGATGACCTATCGATGCTCATGGTTGCGCCTCATGGTTGCGTCGGCTGGTGAAGCTGATCGATTTTCAATGAAAAACAAGCTGTCTTCCATCAGTGCTCTTTGCTTGTTACCCACAAAGATCATATCCTTCGTCAGTTCACCTTGGTTGCGTTGGAGACGCAGTCGTCTTTCACGTTGGTGCAATTTTATCACACAATTGGCTATGAACCAAATGTTTCCTCAAAGAAGGATTGACGTGGGTACTAAGAGCATAAGTTTTGTATTGATTTCTAATCCTTCTCACAACTTTGTCTCCAGCTCCCCTGTAATTTTATTTGTCCAGCTATTAACTTTGATTAAAAAAATGGTGTGGACTAAAAACCCGGATGGACGTAGTAGCCCTCCATTTTTATTTACTCCGCATATTAGATTTGACTGAAGTCAAACTTTGTAAAGTTTGACCAAGTTTAGGCCGAACACAACAAACCATAATTATTAGAGAGGGTAAACCGTACATACTCTCAAACCTTTCCGATAATTGAAATTAAATTTCTTTATTTGTACACACTCTCACACGTTTCCGATAATTTGGCGCATGTGTGGTTGTTCACTTAAGGGAGGGTAGTGTACCGCACGTGAAGGACAGGAAGTGCGACCAGGACGCGTGGATCGTTAGTTCATCGGAAGTACTCCCTCCCTTCCTAAATATTTGTCTTTCAAGTGGTTTGCAATGGACTACCACATACGGATGTATATAGACATTTTTTATAGTGTAGATTCACTCATTTTGCTCCGTATGTAGTCATTTGTTGAAATCTCTAGAAAGAAAAATATTTAGGAACAGAGGGAGTAGTAGTTTTCTTCACTGGTACGTTAAATAAAGAGTTTCGTTTCGTACTTACACAAATTAAAACGATTGTTATGGAGAGAATAAGAAAACCACTCCACTATATATTAGTCGTATACACGAGTACTATATGGACGCACCTTCATTGACTTTAGTGCACCTGCCTTTGGGTTTATGACAGGTGGGCCCAAAATGTGGTTGGCCCACCTGTCATACAGCCAAAAGCAGGTGCAGTTAAGGCACTAGAGCTCAGTCCGTACTACAGTATATATATG